>NW_006408957.1:1204604-1216147 GCF_000296735.1 Chrysochloris asiatica
ATCAGGAAAAACCCAAAACAAAAATGTCAGCATGACTGGCTACTACAAGAATAAACAAGCTGTTCGCCAGGAAGATATCAAGGCAAGCATTCAAGTTGACATTGAGATTAGCAACCAACCCTTATAACCACTGCACTGCCTGAGCTCCTTCAGTATCCTTAGTGGATTTTCAAAATAACCAAAAAAGTCTAATCAGAATCATGGCTTCCGAAAGGATATACGGGGTCTGTTAAAGTCAAACATCATAACAAAATATGCAAAGACCTGGAGTTAGAAAACCAAAAAGGGAAGAATATGCTCAGCATTTCTCAAGCTGAGGGAACTGAGGAAAAAATCCAAGCCTCAACTTGCAATATTGAGATTTCTTAGTGTGGTGCTTTACTGGAAAGTCGACTTGAACTGCAAGGTCAGCAGTTCAAGTTCACCAGGCGCCAGGAACCCTATACAGGATCACTATGAGTATGAATAGATTCTCTGGCACTTAAAAACAATAACGTGGGCAAAATATTGAATGATGCAGAAAGCATCAAAAGAAGATGGAAGTAATACACAAAGTGACTGTACCAGAAAGAGATGGTTGATGTTCAACCATTTGAAGAGGTAGCATATGATCAAAAGCCAGTGATCTGGAGGAATAAATCCAAGGTGCATTGAAGACATTGGCAAAGAACAAGTCACCAGGAATTGATGAAATACAAATTGAAATCTTTCAACAAACTGAGGCAGCACTGGAGACACTCGCTCATCTATGTCAAGAAATTTGCAAGACAACTAACTTGGCCAACTGAGTGGAAGAGATCCATATTGATGTCCAGTCCAAAGAGAGGTGACCCAACGGAATGTGAAAATCATCAGACAATATTATTAATATCCCATGCAAGTAAAAATTTGCCAAAGATAATTCGAAAAAGGCTACAACTATACATTGACAGAAAACTTCCAGAGGTTCAAGCCAGATTTAAAAAAAAGAACATGGATCTAGGGATATTATTGCTGATGTCCGGTGGATCTTGACTGAAAGCAGAGAATACCAGAAAGGTGTTTACCTGTGCTTTATTGGCTACCAATTGCAAAGTATGTGTATCCCAGAACACTTAATTGTAATCTTGAGGAACCTGTACATAGACCAAGAGACAGTTGTTCCAACAGAACGAGGGAATACTGAATGGTTTAAAATTTGGAAAGATGTGTGCCAGGGTTGTATCTTTTATTACCATACTTATTCAATCTGTATGCTGAGCAAATAATCTGAGAAGCTGGATTATATGAAGAAAAACGTGGCATCAGGATTGGAGGAAGACTCATTATCCTAAAATAAAAGAAATGCAACTTCTTTACTCTTCCTGGTGTCTGCCTGTCATTACAGTAACCTTTACAACTTTGCCATACTTGAAAAATATCCGGTATAAGTAATTGTTTGTCAGGGAAAAGGGCAGGTTGGATACATATACTGTATTTTTACTTGGAGCCATCCACCACTCATTTCTAGCTCTCGTTAGACACACCTCACGAGGAAGAATCATTAACAATCTGCACTATGCAGACAATACAACCTTGCTAGCTGAAAGTGAAGAAGATTCAAAATACTTGCTGATGAAGATCGAAGACCACAGCCTTCAGTATGGGTTATACCTCAATATAAAGAAAACAAAACTCCTCACCACTGAACCAATAAATAACATCATGATAAATGGAGAAACGGCTGAAGTTGTCAATAACTTTACTTTATTCAGATCAACCATCAAAACTCGTGGAAGCTGCAATTAAGAAATCTAATGATGTATTAGGCAAATCTGCTGTGCAAGACCTCTTTATAGTGTTCAAGAGCAAAAATGTCAGTTTGAGGACCAAGTTGTAACTGACTTAAGTCATGATTTTTTGAGCAAGATGGATTGGCAAAGTGGCAGCATCAGTGGGCTCAAGCATGGCAACAACAGTGTTGGCCCAGGACTGGGCAGTGTTTCATTCTGTTGGGCATGGGGTCTCTATGAGTCGGTAATGACTCGATGGCACCTAACAACAACAACATGTGCATGTGAAAGTTGGACAGTGAATAAGACCAAGGAAGAATTGATGCATTTGAGTTATGGTGTTGGAGGAGAATATTAAAAGTACCATGGACTGAAAAAAGCAAACCAATTTGTGTTGAAAGACGTACAGCTAGAACGCACCCTGGAAGCCAGGATGGCCAGACTTCATCTCTCATCTTAGGACATATTATAGGAGGGAACAGTCCCTGGAGTGGGATATCATGTTTGGTTTGCGTCTAAGGAGCACTCTAACTGTACTTTCCCCCCAAGACTTCTGGCAATCTATGGTAAAGACAGTGTTCTTTGTCAACACCATAATTCCAAGTCATCAGTTCTTCAATCTTCCTTATTAACTGTTCGACTTTCACATTCTTATTAGGCAATTGAAAATACCACAACTTGGATGAGACACACCTTAGTCCTCAAAGTGACATTTTTGTTCTTTAACACTTTCAAGAGGTCTTTTGCAGCAGAATTGCCCACTGTAATATGCCGTTTGATTTCTTGACTGATGTCTCATAGACATTGATTGTGGATCCATGTAAAATGTACAATGAAATCCTTGACAACGTCAATCTCTTTTCTGCTTAACATGATGTTGCTTGTTTTAGTTGTATGGAGTTTGTTTCCTTTATGTTGAGGTGGAATCCATACTGGACACTGCAGTGTTTGATCTTCATCAGTAAGAATTTCAAGTCATCTTCTCTTTTAGCTCCTAGCAAAGTTGTAACAGGGTTAAGAAGGACCCGAGATACAGTTCTTCAATCAGGACAGCCTCTTCTCAGCTATATCCATAGGCAAGTCTCTCCATGGCCCTTGGTCCTATGGGTTTCATGGATCCCTTGGCTTGGTCTCTTCTCTTCTTGAGGCAGGGTGCCCAAAGTATTCTACTAGGTTCAAAACAGACTGGCAGTTACCAGCCAACTGAAACTTGAGGCTGCTACTGGGAGGCATTGTGACCTCTTACCAGGACTTGGGTTTTCATGACAATGTGGACCCAGAACAGATGATGGTGTATCTCCATTTCCTATTGTTCCCCACTTAGTCACAGAGGCTTAAACACATCCTCATGTGTCTCCCACGGCTACCCAATCAGTTCCAAATAGTCTCCACATTCCAAGGCATACCTCTAGCATTTGAGTAGGGGAGCTTCCTACAGACCCAGCAACTGCTTTTGTGGTGGATTATAGTGAAGTTGTGAGCCCACGCTAGGAAGGCGTTGACAGCCCTAAAGGGAAGAAAGCAGTGTAGGACCTCCCTGAGTTAGAAAAGAAATGTACATTCTCTTTCAATTCAGATCACACTCATGACTTCCCTTTGGGTGGTGAGAACAGTGTTTGCCTTAGACCTTTTTCCTGGCTGCGTGTACCACATGTGCTACCCTAGGAGGTTGCTTGTGGGGTTGTAAGTCAAGTCATCTGTGTTACTGTATTTCCAAAAAGAGACCTACTTTCATCCCTAGTGTCGTAGTCATGGGGTAAGCTTGACCGTCGAGGCTCCATACAGCAGGATGGTGAGTTCTCAGATTTGGCAAGTCACTTCCTCTGCTTCCAGAGGGACAAAGGAACCAATCCACTCCAGTGGGGTAATCCACACCAAGTGCCAACAGATGGTTCCTCTTCTTGGTTCCAGGTCCTGAGACTCTCAGAGCACCACGATGCGCTGTTCTGGCAGCAACCTGGGAGGTAAACTTCTGGAGCCCGTGATTGGAGAGTCACAGGTTTCCAGTCTGGCAAATGGGTCTGAAGTTTATTTAACCTCAAAGTTTAGGGCAGCACCTTAGTCCACCTTGCCAGGAAGACCTTGTCTGTAAGGGTGCATATCTGTTATTTTAAAGCATTTTTCTTTCTTTCAGGCCTACAGCCTGGGAGATATAGGTCAGGTTGTTCTGCCATTGTAACTCCCTGGCCACCCAAAGCATCTGTTCCATGATCTTAGACAGGCACATTAGGGACCACAGCAGCTGGATTATATAGCGTACCTAGAGCTCCTCTTTTAATATTTGAACACATCGTGACCTATAAAAAGTTTTTCCCTTGATCACTATCAATCCTTTGGGGTGGCCCATATACATCACTGGAGTCCTGATGTAGAGCTGTGGGCTAATGCACTGGACCGCAAAGTCGTTTGAGCCACAAAGTCGGTGGTTCAAGCTTACCAGCTACTCCTTGGAAACCCTATATAGGGTCGGAAACAACAGTACTTAACAACAACAACAACAGCAACGTTGTTGTTGTTGTTAGGTCCCATCAAATCGGTACCGACTCATAGCGACCTTATGCATAGCAGAACGAAATGCCCGTTCCTGGGCCAACATCAACATACACATCACTAAATTTTTGTAATCCCTTTATTATAGCAGCTGGGATCACTTGTCTGCCCAAGAATGCGTGAACTAAGCCAGTAATCACATCCATAAACACAGAGTGTATATAATCTACCTGCCAATTGATTACTGGCTATGTTCCCTACTATGTTTGTCCAAGATCATGGGGCAGGTGGTTTGGGCATTGGTGTGAACACACAGGGCAATTTTGTACAGAAGACACCAAATCACTAAACTTCTATCTGTCTCTTTGGCTATTTTCCAGCTAACATGGGCACTATGATGCCTGCTTTTCTGGTGAATCCAGTGGGCACTTTCCCCTTCTGAATGTGCGGTTCTAACTTGTATTACATTGTTATTAGGTCCCATTGAGTCAGTTCCAATTTCATGGTGATCCTATGTCCAACAGAACAAAACACCACCATCCTCGCGATTGTCTGAGCTGAGTCCGTTGTTGCAGACATCTCATTGAGTGGCTTCCTCTTTTTCACAGATCCTCTGCTTTATCAAACATGATGTCCCTTTCCAGGGACTGGTCTCCTGATAACATGTCTAAAGTACATGAAATGAAGTCTCGCCATCCCTGCTTTCAGGGAGCATTGTACCCTTTCCAAGACAGATTTGTTTGTTCTTCTGAAAGTCCATGGTACTTTCAATATTTTTTCACCAACAGCAATTCAAAGACATTAATTCTTCTCCAGTATTTCTTACTCATTGTCCAGCTTTCACATGCATATGAGGTGGTTGAAAATACTCTGGCTCTGGTCAGGTGCACATTAGTCCTCAGAGTGACATCTTTGCTCTTTAACACTTTAAAGAGGTCTTTTGCAGCAGATTTGCCCATTGCAATATGTTGTTTAATTTCTTGACTGCTGCTTCCATGATTATTTATTATGGATCCAAGTAAAATGAAATCCTTGACAACTTCAATCTTTTTTCCATTTATACTATTGTTTATTGGTACATTTATGAAGATTGTTGGATTTTTTTACATTGAGGTACAATCTTTGATCTTTATCAGTAAGTATTTCAAGTCCTCTTTGCTTCTTGCAAGCAATGTTGTGTCATCTCTATGTTGCAGGTTGTTAATAACACTTCCTCTAATCCTGATGCCATATTCTTCATATAATGCAATTTTTCAACTTACTACTCAGTATACAGATTGAATAAATATAATGAAAGAATGCAACCCTGGCACATACCTTTCCTGATTTTAAATTAATCAATATCCTCTTGTTATGTTTTAACAACTGCCTCTTGGTCTATGTGCATGTTCCACATGAGCACATTTAAGTGTCCTGGAATTCCCAATATCCACAACATTATCCATAGTTTGTTATGATCCACACAGTTGAATTACTTTGCAATAAAGCACATATCAACTTCTTTCTGGTATTCTCTGCTTTCAGTCAAGATCCATCTGACATCAGCAATGATATCTCTTGTTCCATGTCCTCTTCGGAATCCAGCTTGAATCGGGCAGTTCCCTGTTCATGTGTCTCTGCAATCCTTTAAAATTATCGTCAGCAAAAATTGACTTGCATGTGATATTGATGGTGTTCAATAATTCCCACAGTCCATTGGGTTACTTGTGTTATAGGGTCTGGTTTTTGTTCCTTGTTAGGGAAAGAAGTGAATGGGCTATTACATGAAAAACAGGTCCAAAGTTTGGAGGTTGTCTTGGTTATCAAGTGCCTAGGAATGCCACAAGTGGATAACTTGAACAAACAAATGTATTTCGTAGTTTAGGGGCTAGATGTCTCAATTCAGAGCACTGGCGCCGAGGAAAGGTCCTTGTCGCCTTTTGGCATCTGTAGACTCAGGATTCCCTGGACATCACCATGTGTCTCGGCATCACTTCACAGTGCTGGGAGCCCAAGTCCAAAAACCCACTCCACTCCTGGCTCTCATTTCTTGGTGGTAGTTGTTGTTGTTAGGTGCCATCAAGTTGGCACCGACTCATAGCGACCCTATGCAGAGCAGAACGAATCACAGTCTGATACTGGGCTAGCCTCACTACTTGGTGGGAGCAGGTGCCCCCTTCTCTGCTCACTTCTCTTTCCTTTTCGCTTTGTAAGGCAAAAGATGATGTGAGCCACATCCCTAGAAAACTCCTTTACTTCACATCAGGGTTGTGATCTGATTAAGGGTATTGTAGCCCACTGCTATGTCAGTTTGAACCATAAGGCTGATGGTTCAAACTCACCAGCTGTTCCTCGGAAACCCTATGCAGGGTTGCTATGGTTGAGAACCGACTCAACAGCACTTAACAACAACAACAAAGCCCACCTTTAGTCCTTTTACTGGTTTATCACCTCAGATGATGTCATGGAGAATTCTCACATAACTGCATCATTACATCATTACATAACGCCCAACCACTGAGAATCATGACCCAGGAAACTTGCCACATATTTTGGATGGGCACAGTTCAATCTATGACAGATGTGATCCCAGACGTCCCGCCATAGAGCTTTCCTCAGATGCACGGTATTCCTTGCCGTTCACTTAATGTCATTGGCTACTCCACATAGTTAACTCACAATCTGTGACCCAATTGTCTGTACAGAAAGGTTAAGGACCAGGCCTTGTGGGTGATGACTATCCATGCTGCTCTTAATTTGACTCATTATTTTTCTGTGAGCCAGTTTCAAATACTTTGACTAGAGTCATCTGTGAACCAGCGTCTTCTGGCAGCTGGCCTTCCAGGTGGCTTCTGTGGCATGCTAGCTTGTGGTGGTGGGTCATCTTGATATGTAACCCTTCCTTCATTGTACTCAGTACTTCCATTTGCCAGACCAATACCTTTGCTTTCATGGAAGCTTGCTGCCGTTGGTCCCAAACTCAAGAAGCACCCAATTTGCCAGGTGGTAGAGTCATCTCAAGCATTGGGCGAAGTGAGATTTAAACACCTTCCAGTAGTCCAAGACTCCGAAAGGCGTGCACTCCCTTTGGGGTCCTCGTGTGAGCTTGGATTACAGCTTCAGGCAGCATACATGTCTTACCGAACCAGAAAACCTGAAAAAATTTTACTGTTGTTCCCGGCCCTTGCACCTTTTCAGGGTGATTACAGTGTTTAGACCATCCTGGAGCCAAAACATCTTCAGCGGTGAACAAGACGTCATTAATGTAATGAAACGAATGGGCCACAGCTGGTAAAGAAAATGGATCCTTAGCAACCATGCCATTAGATGTGGGCTTGTGGCGACATCTCTGGAACAGATTTCTGCCTCTCCCAAGCAAAGGCAAACTGCCCCTAAGCACATATGGTTAAAGGAATACTAAAGAAGGGTTGTTGTTGTTGTTAAGTGCCATCGAGTCGATTCCGACCCATAGCGACCCTGTACAGGGTTTCCGAGGCTGTAAATCCTTACGGGAGCAGAAAGCCTCATCTTTCTCCCGCGGAACAGCTGGTAGTTTTGAACTGCTGACCTTGCGGTTCACAGCCCAATTCGTAACCACTCCGCTACCAGAGCTTGTTGTTGTTGTTGTTAAGTGCCATCGAGTCGATTCCGACCCATAGCGACCCTGTACAGGGTTTCCGAGGGTGTAAATCCTTACGGGAGTAGAAAGCCTCATCTTTCTCCCGCGGAGCGGCTGGTAGTTTCGAACCGCTGACCTTTAGGTTCGCAGCCCGATTCGTAACCACTACGCTACTAACTCAGCATGCTAGGCGCCAAGTTCCCTATTAAAATTTCTAGCTGCGAACCCCCACTTGGTGGGCGGAGCGACCAGGTCCCGCCCCGCCCACCTACCGGGCCCGCCCCCCAGTTCCTCCCCTCGCCCGTCTGCTTAGGCAATATCCTCCTCTCGGGCCCCCATCCAGCTAGTGACTCCACTGCCTTGTGGCGCCGGTCTGCAATCTGTTACTGCCATCTACGACCTTCGGGTTATTTGGTGTAACCCCTTCTAACAGTGTTTGAGGGTGCAGTTTGCACACATGCCACACCATGCCCTACCCCCTCCACTCCACAGCCTGCTCCAGCCCACCCCACAGAACCCACCAGACCCTCCACCCCACCCCCACCCTCACAGTACTCCATTGATGCCCTAGGTGAAGCTGTTTTATTTTCGGAATTGAGAAGTTATGAGGCAGTTAGGCCCATAATGTGGTGAAGGATCTTACGAAAGCTTAAGTGATTATTGACTTCGCCTGACTTTACGATGGCTCTGGTAGCGTAGTGGTTACGAAGCGGGCTGCGAACCGGAAGGTCAGCAGTTCGAAACTACCAGCTGAGGCGATCTGCTCCCGCAAAGATTTACAGCCTCAGAAACCCTATTCAGGGTCGCTATGGGTCGGAACCGACTCGACGGCACTTAACAACAATGGGCTTCATTCTTCTTGGATCAACTATCAACACTCGTGGAAGCAGTAGTCAGGAGATCAGACGATGTATTGCACTGGGCAAATCTGCTGCACAGGAGGAACTTTTTAAAGTGTTGAAGAGCAAAGTCACCTTGAGGACTAAGGTGTGCCTGACCCAAACCATGGTATTTTCAATAACCTCATATGGATGCGAAAGCTGGACAGTGAATAAGGAGATCGTAGAAGAATTGATGCCTTTGAGTTGTGGTGTTGGAGGAGAATACTGAAAGTGCCATGGACTGCCTAAAGAACCAATAGATCTGTTTCAGAAGAAGTGCAGCCAGAGTGCTCCTTGGAGGCCAGGATGTCCTAACGTTGTCTCTCCTACTTTGGACATATTGTCTGGAGGGAACAGTCGCTGGAGAAGGATGTCATGCTGGGTAAGGTGGAGGGTCAGAGAAAAAGAGGAAGACCCCCAATGAGATGGATCAGCCAGGTGGCATCATTGATGGCGTCAAGTGTGGCAGCGGTAGTGAGGTTGGCCCAGGATCGGACATTGTTTCGTTCTGCTGTGCATGGGGTCGCTATGAGTCGGTTCCAACTTGATGGCACCTGACAACAACAACAACGGCGTGAAGAGTTGCTGCTTATCACTTCTCTTCTTATGCAACAAAGTCAAGCACGCCTTCCTCAGAAAGGTTTTGTCAACTTTAATAAATAATCCTACAAAATGGACGTGGTCAGCCCACTGGGGAGAAAATCAGAGCAAAAACTATAAATGAGTGTCTAGAGAATTTAGAAACAACTGGCAGTTCAGATGCACGTGGGCTTGACGTCAAAGCGGCAATGCTGGCATGGGACGGTAATTCAGCCCACTGAAAACCCTGCAAGTGTTTGCAATAGTTCCAAGAGAAACACGTGTGATGATGTTAGAAATGAGTTCCGATGCCGCACAAAAGAACTCGGTGAGACTAAATGACCTTGGCAAAGTAAAATTTACTCCTGCAGAAGGTGCATGCGCATAGCTGTACACACAGGAACAGGCCAGCGAGCACACCGAGTGGGCAGTCCACTTGGGTTTTTAATCCCTGACGCAAGTCTTCAGGTGGTGTCTCACCCCATTGGCTAAGGCTTTGACCGCACAATCTTTTCCCTTACCTGGTTGGCTAGTTTAAATTTTTAAGGCGCGCATTCCCATTTCAGGAAATAGTAAAAAGTAGGAGAGAGGTCCTACGGTCCCTTCTCGCTTCAGGAAACAGTAAAAGGAGAAAAAAGATCGTAAAGTCTCTGCTCACTTCCGGAAGTAGTCAAAAAAAGAGAGATGGTAAGTCTTTATTTACTTCAGGAAGTAGTCAAAAAAAAAAAAAAAAGAAAAAGAAAGGTCACCCAAATACAAAAAAAAGAATTATAATAATTTTTGGAGAAAAGATATTCACAATTCCCCCACCCCCCTTTTTTTGTTAGACTTCTTCATTCTTTTTTTCAAAGTCTGCAAGGAGACGATGACTTTGGTGTTTATATGTTTCTAAATGAAAAAGGTTATTTTGGTATGGAGGTGGGGGTTGTTTGGATATGGCTGGTTCTATGAGTTTTAGAACGAATTCTCTTATACAGGGTATAATACAGCATCCTATTAGTGTTAATACGCCAAATACGATGATAAGAGAGGTGAGGACCGAAGTCATAAGCCCTTTCCATCTTTCAAACCATTGTTCCATGATACTAGAAAAGGGGTCGTCTATGCCAGAATTTTCAGTGAGTTCCTTAGCTAAGGTGCTCAGCCCTTGTAATGCTTTGGTAATGGTATCATCAGGAGCTGTGTTACTGAGCGAAAGTACAACATTGGACTCTGATTAAAACACATACTCCTCCTTTTTTGCTAATCATTTCTAGGGTTAACCTAGGTTCCCAGGCCATTTTGCTAGTAGGCCCTAATTGCTCTGCTATTCCTTTTATAGTGTCTCTGATATGATTTATGAATGTTTGTTGATTATAATTTAGCTAATTATAGTTTACATTTTTGTTAATTGTTGACCACCAGAATAATACAGATTCAAACCCTGCAGCTATTTGGTTTCTTGTTTTGAATTAGTTTGGCACCCCTGGGGAACTCCTATACTGTCTATGGATATTTATCTATGTAAACATGGGGATGTTTATCTATGTAAACATGGGGATGTTCACATAGACAGTATAGAAGTGCATAGACATAGACAGACCCTTGGGGAGTAGCTACACTTCTCTTGGCTCTGTGCCTGTTTTCTGCAGTTGACAGTTAATGGAATACCAGGGTGAAAGGGATGGCCAATTGCGCCAAAGCACCGGTGCCACTCGGATTTGTCGGTAAAGCCCCGGATAAGTGTTTCCGACAGAGTACTTAGGGCTGACTGATTTTGAAGCTTTTTAAAGAGTTAGTGCTCGCTGCATCCGGTCAGGTTTCAGATAAACATCAAATTCCCCCCATGTCTGGAGAGACACACAGTGAAATTGACACTTGCGACTGGCGTGCGAAAGGTCCTCAGGGGCTGACCCGTAAGACCCTTGACATTAGGGTACAGTTGTGACAAGGAGTTATAGGATTCGTTGCCCCAGGACACAGGGTCCTGGAAGAGAGCTACCGTACAGTGCATGCCCTGAGGGTCTGAGGACCCTCCAAGTGGAAAGGGGACCACCGCTTGGGCTTCCAGTTTTCCTGTCGCACAGGCGTAACAATCTCTCTTATTTAGAGTGCGAACAGAATATTTAATCCAGTCCAACCAAACACTCGCATTCTCATATCCTGTTTCTATAGCTGTAGTTTGTCTTAGGTCTTTAACTTCAGTAACCGGTACTTTGGAAGGGTCATTTCCTGAATTTAGGGGGAGTACCAATCACTCTGGAG
>NW_006408957.1:1216467-1218468 GCF_000296735.1 Chrysochloris asiatica
GGGGGGGACCCTGTATGAACTAGAAGTTTACTGATATTGGGTGGTCCACTGAACATCATTCCCGTCATTTATAATTGGGGGGGGGGACCTTGTATGAACTAGAAGTCCATTACTGATATTAGGTGGTCCACTGAACATCATTCCAGCCATTATAGGGACCCCGCAAGGCACCATATTTATGTTTGTTTCTCACTGTTCTAAACGGGCAAAGATATTTATCGACATTGGACAATTGTCTCTGAGACTTCTCTTATCTGCACGGGATAACAGAACAGGGAGAAATGCCATAGTTATATCTACTATTAACTTGACTAGCTGGTCATAGGCAAAAGCCCTTCGCATCTCCCATATGGCAATAATCCATTTTACCCACATTAGTTTCCATCTTGTCAGGGACATGTCAGAACCCCTGGGCCCTGGGCCTCTATTATTATGGCTTCATATCCACCCCTGTACCCCGAGTTTTCTCCTACGAAACAGGGATCAAGGAAGTGGGTAAGACATTTCTAGTCCAACAAGAATAGTAATACTGAGAAGACTAGCCTCGAGACACAGATAAGGATATCAAGACCTGAAACCCTGCTTGAAGCAGCTGGCCACAGACAGAACCACGAAGAGAATGCCTAGAGCTGACAACTGCCAAAGGAACTCCATTTTCAAAAAGTCTGTGTCCCTTTACTAAAAATTGATGAATATTCAACATATCATACCTCCTAATCAATATCTATTAGCCCGCTCTTAGAGGAAGAGACCCCCATACCTTTATAAGCCCCAGTACACCACCATTCTACCAGGTCTGAGAAGCAGTGACTCAGTGGGTCTAATTCCTGAACTGCTGACCTTGAGGTTTGTAGCCCAATTCCTAACCATTAAGCTACCAGAGCTCCTTGCCCTAAGGTAGACAACGTAGTTTCAGCTCTCTGTTTCTGTTTTTCTTTATCCCATTTTTCAGATATCATGCCAATTATTAGTGATAAAACTGAGCTGTAACACTTCCTGGCCCAAAGAACCTTTTGGGTCTAATCTGGCGTATTTTCTCATTTGCCATTTTTTCTTTTGGTCCCTGAACCAGTTAGGGGTACACTGATGAATCCCAATTTCTCCTCCTCCTAAGGGGACTTTTCCAAGAGGAGAGCTCGGGGTTGTGAGTCTGGTTTTTAGGAGGAAGGGCAAGATTGTAAGGCAGGGGTAGAGAGAAAAGGAGGTTTTTCTTTCTTCGTCTTGTTATCCCTTGTCTAAAGTGCAAATAGGACAACAGGACCCCGTCTCTAACATAGGGCATAGTTACTTCCTCCTGAGGGACAGGACTTTTTTTGTTTTTGTTTTTTAAAAAAATGTTTTATAGTGAATTATGTGATTGATAGTTTACATGGGAGAACATTAGTTTTACATTCATCCTATCGTATATAGTTTCATTGCCATGGTTACAATCCCCTTCATGCATCATCAACCAAACAAAGGGTATACACCAAGCCTACCTACCCCCACTGCCGGTGGTCAGCACACAGCTCCTCTTCCTCTCTGGGTCTACAGTCCCCAGCTGCTCCATCTCTCCACATCATTGTCTCTGCCTCCATCTCAGGCATCACTGCTTCTCTGGGTAGGGTCCTGCTCTCCGCTCTCCTCCCTTCATGGTCTCAGGACCTCCGCTCCTAGACTGCAAAGTTAATCACTTCCCCCCCACCCCCTTGCTACAAAATGTTTACCTTTACATTTCCAACCCTCACAATCAGTCCTGATAACAATTATTAACTATTGTATCACAAGAGACCCATCTGCATTTCATTTCACCAGCTCCGCCTAGACAGATTGGATACTACTCACTGGAGACTCTACCTTCCTCCACGCCCTCTGGATCTACGTTCCCTCTTGAAAGCTTGTAAGCTAGATTACAAAAGTCATTTCTTGCTTTTGTAGCCCCCCCACCCCCATTTTGGGTAGCCAATGTCCAGGTTGCCCATCCCTGTCTACCTGGTGTATGGAGGGGGTGGGAATGATCCT
>NW_006408957.1:1231860-1237271 GCF_000296735.1 Chrysochloris asiatica
GGGTATTCTGTGGTTGGTGGCGGAGCTCTCTGCTATACGGCCACCCGATCGGCCATCTGCTTTGTTGTCCTGAGTGATTACTTCTTGTTCTACATGTGAGGGTAAGTCAAAAAGTCTTGTTATTAGGGTTCCAGCTCATGTAACCATGGGCTCATTTAAACATGTGTAAGCATATTTCTGGGATCAGTGGAGGACTGCAGAAAAGTTCTCTCAGTGAAACACTTGTATTAATCTCGTTAGGGTCTTTTTAAAATTCTAGACAGAGACATCAGCTCAGAAGGTTGCCCTGACTACTGTTTTGTGTAATCACAAAGGGATACTGTTGGAGTCGTGGTGTGGTGCTCTGATAAGCACAGTACTGCAAAGTCGGTTTGAACTTCAAGGTCAGTGGTTCAAACTCACCAGCTGCTCCTTGGAAACACTATACAGGGTTACTATGAGTTGGAACCGATTCGATAGCACTGAACACTAATCATCTTGGCAGATTGTTTTCAAAGGACCCAGGACAGTGATCAGGGTTCTTATCAGGAAGTATTGAGAAACTAGAAAACTACATTGGGGAGAAAAAGGCCACACCTACTCATTCTTCCAGGACGGAAAGAGCTATCCTAGGAGACTGTCACTGAGAAACCTCACCCCATCTACCCGGCAGCCCTGATCCTGGCCCCTGCACACTTCCTTTTGCTCCCCAAACTCTAAGAACACTTAAAAGGAACATGATTTTAGTCCCTCAAGGATGCCAAAACTGTCATTTTGATGTGGTAAAAGGAAGAATGCAGAATTTTGGGGGGAAGGGTTGGAGACATGGAAGCATCACCATTAGACATATATAGGCCTAGACGGAGGCGGTGATGAGAGCCAACGATCCTTCCACCAGACGGACTGGCACGGTGGCTACAACAGTGAGCTCAAAGAGCACAACACAGCTGTGGGGGTAACGAAGGGCTGACTTCATGCACGATTGTATTCTGTTGTCCATAGGGTCCCTATGAGTGAAAACTGACAGCAACAACTACAGGATTTCAGGCTTACTGGAGCCATGGAGGGTGAATGAACTCCTAAAACTACAGCCTTGAGATAATTTTAAACCTTAAACCAAAATATCCCTGAAGTCTTCTTAACGCCAAACAATAGTTTAACTCAACTAGTGAAACATACATCTGCCTTGAGCGTTATGCTCTTTTAAGATCTGAATGAGATCAAACTGACAACAGCCTATCGAGATTAGGTCGGAGGAACCTCAAGACACAGTGGAGTTGAAGTCAGTGGGGGAGGAGCAACTGAGAAAATGAGGATGGAATGGCTGTACAGCTTGATGGACTCAACACCCTTACGTGTTCCATGTGGAAATGGCTGTATTGGTACAGGTTTTGCTGTGTATATTCTTAACAACAACAAAAGAAAAAGAAAAAAAACAGAAGTGGCCACACAGTCTGCTTTGCTTTTGTCCTTGGGATAGAGGCTAGAGGCCCCTCTCCTTGCTCCCCGACTCCTCTCCGAAACCATGTCTCCCCTGCTCTTCACAGGGTGCACAGGGCAGTTGGAATGACTCTTGATCTCCTCATCCCTCACTCAGAAGCTGAGGCAGCAGACCTCTAAGACTGAGTGGTTTACATGGGTCCCTGGGACATGCAGCCTGAAACAGGTATGGCCTTGTACACCCCTTGGCCCCCCAGACCCTCCGTCCAGACTTGGTGGTCAACATCAGACTCTAGGCCTGACCGGTGCCTGGGTGGCTCCACCGGTCACATGCCTGGCCTCACTCAGTGCTGGTTCATGTGAAGACTCCCTCCCAGACCAGCCAGGGCCACCTTCTTCATGCCCTGGGCTATCACCGGATCGCCTGATGTGGGACACATAGCAGCAATCATTTATTAGGCCCCAGAGATTCTGTGGTCGGAGTTTCAGACAGGCCACAGTGCCATGGTTCTCTGTAGTCTGTGAAGCCTGAAGTCTCAACTAGACACACAAAGGTTGGGCTGCAGCCACCTGAAGGTTGGTGCTGGTGAGAGCTAGGTGCCCCAGTCTCACAGTATAGCTGCTGCTCCCAGGCCAGGCAGAGACCGAGGAAGATATAGGCAGACAGAGAGGAAAACAGAGAAAGAGACAGGCAGGAAGAGCCAAAGAGTGAGAGAGACAGAGAGAGACAGAGACAGAGGGACAGGCATAGACAGATAAAGCCAGGCAGACTGACAGACAGTGAGGACCAGGCAGAGGCTCCAGCTCAGATTCAAGGGGAGGGTCGCAGACCTCCACCCTCCATGGGAGCAGTCAGCCTGTTGGAGAAGAGCTCTTGGGAAAGGTGAATGTGCAGGTTTGGGGATCCCTGGCAGGGAGACAGGGTCCAGCAGAAAGGGTCAGGATGATGGGCAAGTGCTCTGACCCCAGGGGCCTTTCTGGAAAACCTATCCCCTCTCTTCCCCCAAACAAGCTTAATTGCAATGGAAGCAGTGATTTATTAAAGATCTGGGTACAACAGGAAACACAATTATTGGATGGGAGAGGGAGTATAGAAAAAATAGTGACTGGTCCCAACTGTCCATGTCCTTGGTCCACAGGTCTGGTGGCTGCAGAACAGCATAGCAACAGCTGAGTGTGTAGGAGGGACATGATGAGGTGGAGGCTTGGGGACGGCTACTCCACGTCCACCACCAGGGGCGTCATGTAGTCGGAGTGCTTGATGCCAAAGGTGACCACAGGTGCGCAGGGCTTCGTCAGTGTCACCTGGGGGTGTGTGTGTGTGTGTGTGTGTGAGCAGAGCCCACTGGGTCTGGAGGCTTGCCAACCCTCCTGAATTTGTGCCTTGTGGCCTGGGTTGGGTGGAGGGTAACCTACTTCTGGGGGTGGGAGATGTTCTTGAGCTGGACACACATAGGACCCTGAGGTCCCCTTTGTCCCTGCCCTGCACCTCATCTCACCTGCTCAGAGGCTTCTTGTGCTATGGGGTTTGGGTGGGAGGACAAGCCACCTAGGCCTCCTGGGACCCCTGTGGGCTACATCTTCTATCCATCCCTACCCACTCTGGTCTGTGAGCCCATTCCCTGCCCCCACCCCCTGTGCTGTGAGCCCACTTTTCCTCTGTCCCTTCTGGGCCTGACCCTGTCTCTTGCTGTCTCTGGACTGTGTGCCTCTCATACCTTCTCTGGGCTGTGGGCTCCTGGTCCTGGCTTCGTGGTCTTATCCCCTGGGGGCATCACGCGGGCGGCCATGGTATACTGTGGCGCCTTCAGCTTGGTCAGCTGCATGTCTGTCTGGCGGTAAGCTGCAGGTCCTGGCGTCTGAAGGGTAGGGCAGTTCAGAACAGGGTGGTCAGTGAGGGGCAGCCCAGACTGGCTGCTGGGCTCTGGCCTCAGAAACACTGTCCCTAGAGTCAGGGACCTCCAGCATTACCAGTCTGTTCAGGGTCACTTCCTGGGGCAGTGAGCCCAGAGTCTGCCACCCTGGGACCAGGGCACTATCTAGGACATGCCTCTCCTCAGGGACCGTTGCCTCTACAGCTCATCGCATCAACCCTTACCTCCTCTTTTCAGGCCTGCCTTCTCCCATGGTCACCATGTCCCCAAGCAGCACTGTCCTCAGTCACCACCCACAACAGTGCCTCCATAGTCTGTCTGCTGCCCCTTTCTCATGTGGACAGAGCCTTCAGCTGGCCAGGGGGACTTACTGTGGATTTCAGGATCGATTTGGCGCCGGCACATGGGCATTGGGAAGGTGAGTGGCAGAGGGGGCCAAGGGTACTGAGGAGTCTGAGGGGGCAGAGGGTCTTTACAAGCCAGGCTGGACCCCTAGAGACTCTGACTTCCCCTCAGAGTTTCTGTGTATGGGGGGGGGGGGCGCAGACCGTAACCCCTCCCGTGTGACACTCGCCTTATGCATATCGTCACTGAAGCTGCCCAGCTTGCTTCGGCCCTTGATGGAGAAGGACGGTTGGGCGATTTTGCCCACTGTGTGAGGCCCCATCACTACCGGTAGTGCGTATGCTGCGGGGCCTAAGAGAAAAGATGGACCTCAGCCACATCAATCCTCCGCTGATCCTTCCCTAAGACATGCCCTCCTGGACCCCTACCTTGTCTCTGTAGGACCCTCCCTGAACACCACCACCCCACCCCCCGCCCCGAGGACTAGCAGTCCTGTCCACAGTGGACTGTGGTTACGCACCTGGAGTGCTGTCCACCCGGAACGTCTTGGTCCGCGCCGAGATGGAATGGCTGGGCGCCGAGTCGAACACGTACTTGGTCGATTTCTCAGGGAAGTAATCGCCTGGGGGGAAGCCCGGGCCTCAGGGATGCTGGGCGGGGCCCAGGGGGAGTGGACTCCCAACTGGCAAGCCGGCTTCCAGGCCCAGCACAACGGTGGGCAGTGGGCAGAGCCATGGTCTGAGGAAGGAGAGGGGGCCTAAACTGGAGGGGCAAGAGACCGCAGGCCCAACACTGTCCCCGACTACTGGGACAGACTGGGCCGGGGCTGGGCTGGCTTCTGCCAGGCTCACCAGGGCCCGGGGTCAGTGTGGTTTTGGTGTGGTAGCGCCCCAGAATGGAGTAGGCGGGGCCGAGGTCCTTGCCGGTCCGCAGTATCCTGGGGTTCACGCTGTAGCGGGGCCCTGGGGAGCAGTTCTCGGCCAGGAGCATGGGTGCCCCCCGGAAGCTGTAGGCCGGTGCACGCAGCTTGGTGGGTGTGTGTTTCGTGAAGCCTGTGGTGGTAGTATGGCCCTCAGCCCAGAATTGGCAGGTGTTTATCACTCTGCCTCCCCACCTCTCACCCATCCTCCCTAGGCTGGGCACCCTCCCAAGGCTCTCTCCTCTGGTCAACTAGCTGATCCTAGCTTCCTCCAAGCCCCTTTCTCTCATCGGCTCCCTCCCTGTCCACAGACAGGCTCCTACCTGTGGTTGGTGGGATCAGGTACTTGGGTCCAGGGCTGCTGTAGAGGGCCATGATGGGCCCCCTGGGGCGATGGGGCCGCCAGGTGCCCACCCATACCTCCTCTGCCATGGCAGGTTCTGTCTGAAGAAGTGCAGTGGCTCATCTGGTTTCTGCCCAGCCCTAACCCCCAGCCAGAGTTCCAACAACAGGCAGAAGTGAGGAGCTCAAACCCTCAGGGAGCTCCCAGGGGCGAAGGGAGGTGGTCCTGGGCTTAGAAGGGACGACATATCATCAGTAGCCTCACCTCTCTGTACAGAGTTACCTACGGTCCAGCTGCTTAGTGGGGGTTCAGACCCCCTGGCCTCGGTGTCTTCACCAGGACCATGGGGGAAAGGGCTTCTCTCTCCCCCCACCAAGCAGGGAGAACGGGGCAGGGGCCCAAACTCTAGAATGGTCCTTTGCTCGTGGTTCTAGATCCCTGATTCTCTGAGAACACAATGACTGCAGAACCACCAGCTTCTGACCAGGTGCCCCTCAGGCCCTTCCATGCT
>NW_006408957.1:1237371-1241601 GCF_000296735.1 Chrysochloris asiatica
TTAGAGACATTTTCTTCCAGTAGTTCTTCAACTATTTCCTCTGTGGACTTGTGTGATTCTTCTTGTTCTGGAATGCCGATAATTCTTAAGTTAATTCTCTTCATGTGTTCAACATGAATCTTAGACTTTCTTTATATATATATTTTTTTATCCTTTTTTCTGTTTGCTCTTCTATCTTAGTGGTATTGAGAGATTTGTCTTCCAACTCACTGGTTCTGCCTTCCATGTTGTCTATTCTACTCCTTTGCCCTTTCAGAGTATTATCTATTCCTGATATTCTATTATTAATCGTTTGTGTCTCATACTTTGGACATATAACTAGGAGGACCAGTCCCTAGAAAAGGATATCATGTCAGGTAAAGTGGAGGGTAAGGGCAAAAGAGGAAGACCCCATCGAAATGGACTAGCATAGTGGCAGTAGCAATGAGTTCAAGCTTAAAAACGATTATGAGATGGCACAGGACTAGGTGGTGCTTTGTTCTGTTGTGCATAAGGTTGCTATGAGTCAGATTCGACTTGACGGTACCTACCAACAACAACATTAGTTGCCAAGGGGGGGTGTCTTGAAAACACTTAGGGCTTCTGTATCAACTACAGTCACTACTTGTTGCCTGGTTTTCACCGGTGTATTGTGACCTTTATATGGGGGTCCAGCCCCACTGACTGCAGGGCTCTGGCCTACTGGTGACTTCAGCCCTCATCCTTAGTCCCTAGAGGGTAGTGGGACTCACCTGGGGGGAAAGGGACCCAGAGGGTAGGGTTGTTGGTTTGTCTTGAGATTCTTTCAAATGTTGTTGTCTTTGTTATTGCCATCCCGCCAACCACTATGTCCATTTGTATCTGTTTTCAGTTTATTCTCAAGGGCTCTCAAGGGCTTTTTGGGTATTCAACATATACATTTTTTGCTTTTCCTTTTCCACAGCATACTCCCCCTTCTGTGTAACCCTGTCAGTTTCTCCAAGCTTCAAACTCTGTGTAGGTGCTTCACAGTAGGTCAGATGGTTCACTTTCTGTGCCTCGGCTACACTTATAGAGACACTGTGGTGCTGTGGGTTAGCATGCTGCACTGCAAGGTTGCTTTCAACCATAGGTTGTCGGTTCACGCTCACTAGCTGCTCCACGGATACCCTGTCCAGGTTCGCTACGAGTCAGTACTGACTTGATAGCGCTTAACAACACCTCCCTGCAACCCCCTCCCCCATATAGCCAAACAGCAGTGTTTCCTTTTTGCTGTAATTTCCTAAGCAGCTCTGTCAACTCCGTGGGGCTGTAGTACTGCATTGTCTTGTCATCAGGCTCATTGGTAGCTTTCACCTTATGGGTAATTAGCAGTCATGCCCAGAGAGGGACGGCTCTGCTGTTGTTAGGGAGGCAGCAAGAAGTAGAGGGGACAAGTTTCCCTGCACGTTCAGTCTAGCTGCCTCTTCCCAACGTCCATTTCCCATTCCCTCTTCTCACTTTCACTTCCCTGGCTGTCTGAGCAAGAGGGAGGGCCTGAGGCAATGTGCCAGGCTCCAGCCTTGGGTCCTGCTTACAGAAGGATCACAGCAGCGGTGCTGATGGCAGGTAGCCAGGCAGCGGGGTCCCCTAAGTCATGTGCCATGCTTCTAGCTTGCTGTTTCCTCCTCCACCTCCAACTTTGCATACCTGCAGGTGAGCTTTTCTGAGCTCTTCTTGTTGTTAAGTTACAACCCATAGAGACCCTGTATAGGGTTTCCTAGGAGCAATTGGCGAGCTTGAACCACTGACCTTATGGTCCAAACCGACTTTCAGTCCAGCGCATTAATCCACAGAGCCACCCCAAGACTCTTGGAGATGGGTTTTTTAAATGTCAGCATGGCCACACATGACTACTGCATTCTTTTCCTGTGGGGCTCTTCAATGCACTTCAATGGTGAATGGTATCAGTGGCCAGCCAATCCAACTGCTGCAGTATCCCCTTTCCAGCCATCACTGTTTCCCTAGCCTTTTCACACCTATGAAGGCTACAACCATGCTGTGCCTCTTTGTGTTTTCAGAGTGCCCCTGTCCTCACACAGCATATGAACTAGATCTCCCCAACCAGAGGTCACTGTCCAAGCTGGGATTCCCCCCTGACAATGTCTCAGCACCCCCACATACCTAATTCTCTGTTTCCTGGCTGGCTCACCTGTTGTCTCAATATGGACCAGTAACCTGAAATTCCCTAAGATAGTCTGAGACTGAAGAAGGATAACAACACGAACAGCATCAAGGACTTTATTAGGGCGCTGGCACATGACGTAGTCCTGCAAGGTAGCAGGACAGATTCACTTCTCTGCACTTCCAAGCCAGAGGCAGGGTTTTTTATGGCTTTGGTAAGCACAGGTGGTCCACATAAGGACTTTGGCCCTCCAAGGTCACCCCAGCAGGTGTTACATAAGAGTGATTTAGCAAGAGGAGTGAGCTAGCAGAAAGCAAGACTGATGCTTGTTTGATCTCATTGCCCTGCATCTGGCCTTGCTCCATGGGGTGGGAAGCTTACTGCTCCATCGCACACCAGTCTCATGGCTCTGCTGCTTCCCGCCTTCTCCTGCTGTCTTGCATCATCTCTGGTGTTATAGCTCTCTTTCTCCTGGATCTAGGAGGTTCTCAGCACAGGGATCCTGAGTCCAAAGGACTTGCCCTATCCCTGAGTCTTTTCCTTGGTCATGGTCCATCTCTGGGATGGCTCATTTTAAGCCTAGTGGTATGGCAAGACTGACCAATCCCCTCATTAGGGTTCCATACATTTTATTTACATGTAACATAGTGGTTACGAAGCGGGCTGCTAAACTCACCATTAGCAGTTCAAAACTACCAGCAGTTCCACAGGCAAAAGATGAGGCTTTCTGCTCCCGTAAAGATTTACAGCTGTGGAAAGCCTATGCAGAGTCACTATGAGTCCGAACCGACTCCACAGCACACCACCCCCACCCCCAGCAGGATGCCATACACCTTCTTTGTACTACTACCAAGCTGTCCAATTCCCTTGCTTGGCCGTAAGCACCTGACTTACATAGCCCTGCTCAATCTTTTGGTGGGAATGACAAGATCATGTCTAGAAAAGCAATATAAAAATGATCCATCTCTAGGTACTGGTCCCTCCTGACAACATGTCTAAATTATGTGAACTAAAGTCTTACCATCCTGGCTTCTAAGGAACATTCTGCTGTACTTCTTCCAGCACAGTTTTGTCCATTCTTTGGGCAGTTCATGATCTATTCAATATTATTTACCAAAACAAGAATTCACAGGCATCAGTCCTTCTTCAGTCTTCCTTATTCGTGGTTCAGCTTTTGCATGCATATGAGGTGATTGAAAACATCATGATTTGTGTTATGTGCTCTGCTTTTTAATACTTTAACATTTTAAAGAGGTCATTTTCAGAAGATATGCCCAATGCCACACATCTTTTCATTTGTTGACTGCTGTTTCCACGATGTGATTCTGGATTCTAATAACATTAAATCCATGACAACTTCAATCTTGTCTCTGCTTATCCTAATATTGCTTATTAGCCCAGTTGTGAGGACTTTGGTTTTCTTTATCGTGAGGTATAATCCATACTGAAGGCTGTAGTCTATGATCTTCATCAATAAGTACTTCAAATTTTCATTTACAGCAAGCAAGGTAGTGTCATCTGCATATCACAGTTTGTTATTGAGTCTTCCTCCAGGCCTGAGGCTGTAGTCTCCATATAGTCCAGCGTCTTGGATTATTTGATCAGCATATAGCATAGTGGTTACGAATCAGGCTGCGAACCGCAAGGTCAGCAGTTCGAAACTACCAGCTTCTCCATGGAAGAAAGATGAGGATTTCTGCTCCCATAAAGATTCACAGCCTCAGAAATGCTGTTCAGGGTCACTATGGGTTGGAACCAACTCCACGGCACTTAACAACAACAACATAAATTAAATAAATGCAGTGAAATAACAACCACTGTTCCTAATGTTAAACCAAGTACATAAGGGGCTTCCAAAAATTCATGGAAAAATCGAATGAAAAGATAATGTAGTTTCCTCAAAAGCTTTCTGAAACCCCCTGTAGTATCCCCTTGTTTTGTTTGAGTGATTACTTCTTTTTTTTAAATTTTTAAATGATTTTTATTTATTTATTTATTTTAATTTAAGGTTTTTATTGTGGATTGAGTGAAAGTTTACAGGGCACATCATCAGTTTCACATTCAACAATTCACATAACTTGTTTCATTACATTGATTATAATCCCCTC
>NW_006408957.1:1250371-1254913 GCF_000296735.1 Chrysochloris asiatica
CCCCCCCACCGTTGGTGGCTCATCTGGCAGATTCTCTTCTGGGGACTTCGGGAAGTGGATGGCTCCCAAGTCCTCTGTGGACCTGGTCACTGTGAATTTACTGTGCTCTTGTCTGGAGCAATAACTGTCAACACCACTCCCAGGCCCATTGTTTGACTCCCGGCGTCGCTGGAGTTTTCTGCACCCCACTCCTGCCTCCCCACCCCCCACATTCTGGTGGTGGCTTGCTGGGCTGCCCACCTGCCCCTTTGTGTTTTCCCCCTAAGCATGTGAGCTTCTGTGTGTGAGTCTGCTCACGTGGGGGTCCCTGAGTGGGAGATAGGCAGTCAGATCCTGAGCTATGGTAGGCTTTATTAATGAAGCAACTTGAGGACATATTTGCACGAGGGCAGGGGGTCCGCCGGGATGCAAGGCTGTGGCTCCTTGTGACCGTTGGGATCTGCTCAAGAGCCATCTGAATCTCCCAGCACTTGAACCTGGAAGGGAGACACATGTGGGTCAAGACATCAGGGGTCTCTTGCATGTTGACCAGTAACAGAGTTGGGCTTTGGCACATTTGGGCCAGTCATCTAAGGAGGTGGTGTGTGTCCATACATGTGTGCACATGTGTCTCTACTGTGTGTGCACATGTGTGTGGGCATACATGTGTCTATGCTGGGTATGTGCACACTTGTGTGGGTGCATATGTGTCTCTATCGTGTGTGCAGGCATGTGTGGATGTACACGTGGTTCTACCGTGTACATGTGCCTGTCCATGTTCATGAGGGGGTCTGCAAGAGGAGCAGGTTAGGGTGTTCTCAGGTTCTCCTCTGCTGGCGGGAGCAGGTAGAGGTCTGGGGGACTGTGAGATCCTACACAGGGGTAAGCCCTCGGGATGGGGTGTCGGCTCCAAGTCTCACCAACAGGTTGACCAGCTCTTCTTTGTGCTTCGGCTGCAGGCCATCGATGCACGATTTCAGTTCATTCATTGCTGCCTTGGCGTCTTGGTTGACATTGTACTTGCTCAGGGGCCCCTCATAGAGTTCTTCTGGGGACCCCACCAGCAGTGTTTGTAGAAAATCCATGAAAAACTCGTTGTCATTCTCCCCTTTGGCCAGCCCTGACACGGGGTGAGAGATGTCGAAGACAGGACCCAACGTCAGCCTCTGTGCTGACCTTCCCTAGAGCCTGATGTCCCTCCAGGATGCCTTACCTCACCTTTCCACGGACCTCTCCTCATCCCCTCCCCTGGTCCCCTGAGGAAGGAAGGTCGAGGCATCCCTGGCTGTGGTTGGAATCTCACCTGATCCAGGTGCTCTGACCTGGACCTGGAGGGCCAGGGTCAGGGCTGAGGCTGGGGACTGGGCTGGTATTGACCCTGGATTCAGGCCAAGGGTGAGTCTATGGGTGGTTGGTGATGGGAAGCAGGGCAGTGTGGGTGCCCACTGCCCAGATCTCAGCTGCCCAGTCCCCTTCCCACACACATGGGATGTGCTGGAAGCCCTGGGTCAGCCCAGCACACCACAGACTCACCGCAGACGCAGAGCAAGGCTAGGGCTGCCAGCAGGAAGGCAGAGCTGCCCTTCATGGCGTGATGTGGCCACAGCTGTGGAGCAGCCTCAGCAGGGCTCCAGGGTTTTATGCCTCAGTGGGTGGCGCCTGCCCCTGTGGGCTTGTTGCCCCGCCCCACCGTGCAGCACCTACAGGTGAGGGCTGGGGAGGCAGCCAAGGGCACGTCCTCTCCCTGACCCTGTGGTATGTGGTAGTCAATGGGTGCAGAGTTGCTTAGAGTGAAATTGGGGGTGGGCTCTAAGATGGCAGTGGTGGGTACAGGGATGCAGAGACATGGGGTAGGCTTGAGGATGGTGGGTGGGCATGAAAATAAGGGGTGGGAGGGAGCTGGGGAGTGCAGAGATAGGGTACCCACACCCGGCTCCAGGGTCTGGAGGTCAAAGGTTCTGGGGTCCACTAGGGCCTGGCCAGGTTCTCAGCCTTCGGAGGCACCCTATGGGGCTGTGACATAGTTGCTGGCAGAAGGGGCACATGCCAGGTGGAGGCTTTGAGTGGGCGCGTTGTCCAGGGCATGGACGTTCATGGACTGTGGGGCCTAGCTGTTGTGACCTACTTCAGAGAATGAGGAGGGGCCACTCTGTGGCCACATGAGCATGGTCAAGTCCATTTCAGTTTAAGGTCCAAGACCTTTAGTGAGGCTTAAACTCACTGTAGACAGGAGGCTGGAACCCTAGCCCCTCAAACCAAATTTGCCCCAAGAGCTGCCTTTACTGGGGTGGTTGAGGCCTCTGCTGTCCCTGACTGCCACCTGGTGGCCAGGGGTGACCCACTAGACTCAATCGCTTCTGCTTAGAAGAATGGATGCCCCTTCCCATTACCCTCATTGCCTTGACCCACCCCCAGATCCTTCCTCTTTACCCCAGTTCAGGACTTGTCAGCAACACCTCTTGACAGTGGCCGCCCATCCCCCAGGCACGAACCCCTCACTAACATGAAATGAACTGTAAAGGTGATGGGACTTACATCCACTCATAGTGACCCGAACGACAGAGTCCAACTGGCCCATAGGGGTTTCTAGGCTCTAATCTTTCTGGGAGGGGCCTGGTGTGGCTCTGTAGGACAAACACTTGACCACAAGGTTGGTTTGAATCACAAGGTCGGCATTCAAACTCATCAGCCGCCCCTCGGAAACCCTATACAGGGTCAGCGTGAGTCTGAATGACTCGATAGGTCTTCATAGCAACAGTCTTTCTGGCTCAGCCCAGACTGCTGTGATCCACAACATCTGTGGTCCTGAAATCTTTCAGATGACTCCCACGGCCCACCTCACCATTTACTCTTTTCCTCTCTATTAACAAAATTTAATAGCCAATTTCATTTTACTTTTTAATTAATTTAATTATCTTTAACTTTAATCTTATTGTATTGAATTTAATTTTTTCTGATATTCAATATAACTTTATTAATACGCTTTTATTTAACATCCAATTTTACTGCATTCCATATACTTCATCTAATATCTAATTTTAAAGGAACCCATTTAAAATGAGATAAGCTAAGAAGCTCTGGTAGCGTAATGGTTACGAAATGGGCTGCGAACTGCAAGGTCAGCTTTTCGAAACTACCAGCTGCTCTGCGGGAGAAAGAGGAGGCTTTCTGCTCCCATAAAGATTAACAGCCTTGGAAACCCTGTTCAGGGTCGCTATGGGTTGGAACCGACTCCACGACACTTAACAACAACAATAAGAAGTAGTGTATTATTGGCTCTGTAAGCTAAGCACTGTACTGCAAACCACAAGGTCAACAGTTAGAAGTCATCAGCTGCTCTGTGGGAGAAAGATGAGGCTTTTTGCTTCTGCAAAGATTTATAGCCTCAGAAACTCTATACAGGGTCGCTATGAATCAGAACTGACTCCATGGCATATAACTACCACCACCTCCATACTATTCACGAACTGGTCAACACACAGCATGTGGCTGGGCATTGCACCTGCAGTGAGGCAGTGTGGGAACAGAGAACTAGGGATGTCCAAGTAATTTTGATGATTTTCTGGGATAGTCATCAAAAGGTCTCTTGAAATCCTTTCTTCCTCAGAATAAGAAGACAAATGATGGCTTCTTTAGAATGGAGCTATTCTAAGAGGGTTCCTTACACATAAACCATTATCTCTAAGGGTTTGTTGTTGTTGTGAAGTGTCATTGAGTCGGTTCTGACTCTTAGCAACCCCTTTGTCCAACAGAATGAAACACTGCCCGGTCCTGAGTTACCCTCACAAGTTCTGTTACACTTGCCTGTTGTTGGTACTACTGAGTCCATCCATCTCATTAGAGTCTTCCTCATTGTCGCTGGCCCTCCACTTTACCAACCATGAGGTCCTTCTCCAAGGACTGGTCCCTCCTAATAATGTGTCCGAAGTATGAGAGACGAAGTCTGGCCATCTTGGCTTCTAAGGAGCATTCTGGCTGTACTTCTTCCAATACACATGTGTTTGTTCTTCTGGAAGTCCATGGTACCTTTAATATTCTTTTTCAAAATCATCAATCAAATGCATCAATAAGGTCTTCCTTAGTCATTGTCCAACTTTCACATGTATATGAGGTTATTGAAAATACCATGGCTTGGGTCAGGCACACCTTAGTCCTCAAACTGATATCTTTGCTCTTCAACACTTTAAAGAGGTCTTGTGCAGCAGATTTGCCTTATGCAGTACGGCATTTGATTTCTTGACTGCTGCTTACATGAGTGTTGAAAGTGGATCTGAGTAAAATGAAGTCTTTAACAACTTCAGTCTTTCTCTGTTTATCTTAATGTTATTTACTGGTCCAGTGGTAAGGATTTTTGTTTTCTTTACATTGAGGTGCAACCCATACTAAGACTATGGTCTTTGATCTTCATCAGTAAGTATTTTAAGTCCTCTCCATTTTACAATTGAATTGAAGAGGTCCAAGAGCTGAACAGAAAATTTCAAAGATCACCTCGAGAAGATAAAACCAAATACTATAATAAAATATGCAAAGATTTGGAGTCAGAAAACCAAAAAGGAAGAACAC
>NW_006408957.1:1256326-1260279 GCF_000296735.1 Chrysochloris asiatica
CTTCGTCTCTCATACTTTGGACATGTTGTCAGGAGGGAACAGTCGCTGGAGAAGGATGTCATGCTTGGTAAGATAGAGGGTCAGAGAAAAAGAGGAAGACCCCCAACAAGATGGATTGGCCAGGTGGCATCAGTGGTGGCGGTAATGAGGTTGGCCCAGGATCGGACATTGTTTCGTTCTGTTGTGGATGAGGTCGCTATGAGTCGGTTCCGACTCGATGGCACCTGGCAATCAACAATTTTACAAAGTGTATAATTTGTTGAATGTAAAGTTATGATCTTGTCTGTAAACCTTCACTCAATTCACAATAAAAAGTTTAAAATATAAATAAAATATTTTGAGATAATAAAAATAAGAAATAATGTAAAAAATTTATTTAAACAAAGAGGTTGTTAGTACATGGAGGTTGTTGTTGGTACGTAAAGATTCCAGATCCATCTGGAAAAGAGGAAAACTATTCAGTGGGAATTCTACTTTACCCTCATCGTTCCTGTAGGAATTTTGAGCAACTGCACCCACAAGCAAAAGTCCACTTCTTCAAATTGTAGAACTTACACTTGCTCACAGTCTCAAACATTTTTATCTTCATCTGGTGAAGTTCTGGTCAGCTAGCCATCCAAGCTAGGTCAGATGGGTTACCTCTATTCACTTTAACGATTGCATTCCTGCCTGTGTCCCCTGATACTTTCATCTTTCTCTGCTAATCTCCCTCTTGTTGTACATTGCCTGCCCTGTCACCCATGTTAACATGTGTCTACCCTCTAGCCCTTGAATACTTTTCTCTTCACTCCCCCCTCATCGAAACCATCATAGATTGTTTCTTTTATCAAGAAAACCTTTTTAAAACTTTTTACAACATTGTTCTCATACAATGTCTGTCCTTTTGTGATTGACTAATTTCATTCAGCATAATGTCCTCCAGGTTCAACCATGTTGTGAGGGGTTTCACACAGTCATCATCATTCTTCAGTGTTTTGTAGTACTCCATTGTGTGTGTACCAAAATTTGTTTAACCAGTTTTCTGTTGATGGACATTTAGGCTGTCTCCATCATTTTGATATGTCTCTTGTAGACAGCGTGTTGAAGGATTCTGTTTTCTTACCCATTCTGCTCTTTATGTCTCTTGACTAGTATGTTTAATCCATTTACATTCAGTGTAATTATCAATAGGTATGAATTGATCATTGTCAGTTTTCTGTGTAGTTTGTGTGTGTGTGTGTGCTGCTGGATTCTTTGTTCCACAGAAATTTCTATTTTATTTTGTCATTTACATTTCTGTTGTGATCTTCTTTTGGGATCTATCCTGTTTCTTGTATGTTTATTTTGTCTGTTTGTTTGTATAGTATTTTCTTGAATTCTCCTTATATCTCTTATTTTCCTGTTTTTTATTCTGATGTGCAAGTGTGTTCTTTTTCTCTGAAGTTACCTGTAATTTATTAGTTTTATACCTTCTTAAAACAATGTGTTTTAGCTTGACTTCCATGAAATCTACTTGGCTTCCTTGCCTTTTGGAAGTTCTGTATGTATACTATTCCTTCTTTTTGCTTTTTTGACTTCATTATACATTAATACCTCTGGTTCCCTATTTTAAGTCTAGTAGGTTTGTTTTACTTTAAATCTTTCTATATGGAGTCCTGGTGCAGAATAAGCTCGGGACCACAGGTCTTTTAAACCACAAAGTTGGCGGTGCAAACTCACCAGTTGCGCCTCAGAAATCCTTTACAGGGTTGCTATGTGTCAGAATCCACTTGACGGCACTTAACAATGACATATCTGGATTGACTCTGGGTGTTGTTGGCATGTATGATAATCTCAGGTTGTTGTCATCTGTTGTTGGTTCTCAGTTCAAAGAACACCTGTTAGCAATTTTTTGTTTGTTTGTTTGTTTGTTTGTTAAAGTTGGTCTGGTCATTACAAGTATCTTTCATTTTTTAAAAAATCAGGAACTGTCATAATAAATGTTATTTTTTGTCAGCTGCCATCATATTTGAGGGACAGTTTTGCTGGGCATATGATTCTTGCTTGGCCATCTTTTTCTGTGAGCTTTGTATGTATCATTCCATTGCCTTGTGTGCATGGTTTCTGCTGAGAAATTAGAGCTTACTCTTTATTGGATCTCCTTAGTAGGGAACTTTTCATTTTTCCTGAGTTGTTCTCAGGACTCTTTCCTTGTCTTTAATTTTGGAAAGTTTGATTGTGATAGGTCTTGGAGATTTTCTTTTGGGATCTATCCTGTTTCAGGTTTGTTCAACTTCTTGTATAATTTATCTTCTTGTCTTTCATGATATTAGGGAAGTTTTCTTCCAACAACTTTTCAACAGTTTTCTCTGTGCTTATTTTGGAATTCCAATCACCTGTGAGTTTTTCCTCTTAAGGTGTCCCACATTACTCTTAGGCATTGTTCATTTCTTTTTCTTTTTGTTCTTCTAGCACACTGGTGTTGAGAGCTTTCCCTTCAAGTTCACTAATTCGGGCTTCTATTGTTTTGCATCTACTCTTTTGCCCTTTCAACAGATTGTCCATTTCTGTGATCTTTGTATTAATCTTTTGGATTTCTACTCACAGGTTTTGTATTGTTTCAAAATTTGCATTTGTTTTGTCTGTTTATTCTTCTAGCATTTTCCTGAATTCTTCTAAAGTTTCTATTGTGTTGGCCTTGCTTTCCATCAATACTTTGAATATACCTAATTATCATTCTTTTGAATTCTTTTTCAGTTAGTTCCATTACCTTTTCTTACTCAGAAACGTTTTCTGTCTCTGCACCTTGGCCATTTGTTTGAGCCAGTCTCTCTTGTGTCTTCGTGTTAGCTAAAATTATCTGTTGTCTCCAGGGCATTGTAGGGTTGTCACATTTGTTAAAAAAAAAAAACCACCACAACAACAAATAGTGCAGCTGTTGGACCCCGAAGGTAAAAATCTCTGGGGGTCTCCTTCAATTCAAGGAGCTGACAAGGTAGTAGTGGAAGGCATGTGATGGCAGAGTTTCTGGTTCTAGATGGTGTTCCTATTGACCGCAGTGTCATCTATGTTCAGGGCACTCAATCCAGAAGTAGTTTGTGGGGGCCCTTGTTAGAGCTGGTTTCAGTGTTTGTTAGGACTACAGGGAAGCCTGGAGTGGTATGACTGGTTAAATGCTGGTCTGGTGCCTCTGCAGGTTTTGTAGATCTGGAGCTGAGCCCCACACAGTCGAAAGCCTTTGTATAGTCAATAAAGCACAAGTAAACATCTTTCTGGTATTTTCTGCTTTCAGTCAAGATCCATATGGTGTTAGCAATGATATCCCTCATTCCACATCCTCTTCTGAAACCAGCTTGAACCTCTGGAAGCTCTCAGTCAATATATGGTTACAGCTGTTTTTGGATTGTCTTTAGTAAAACTTAACTCACATGGGATATCAATGATATTGTCTGATGATTTCTGCATTTCACTGGGTTACCTCTCTTTGGAATGGGCACAAATATAGATTTCTTCCAATCAGTTGGCCAGGTAGCTGTGTTCCAAATTTCTTGGCATAGATGAGTGAGTGCCTCCTGTGCTTCATTGGTTTGTTGAAAGATTTCCATTTGTGTTCCATCAATTCTCAGAGCCTTGTTCTTTGCCAATGCTTTCAGTGTACATTGGACTTCTTCCTTCAGGATCATTGGCTCTTGATCATATGCTACCTCTTGAAATGGTTGAACGTGGATCACTTCTTTTTGGCACAGTGCCTCTGGGTATTCCTTCTAGCTTCTTTTGATGCTTTCTGCATCATTCAAATATTTTGCCCATAGAATCCTTCACTATTTCAAGCCAAGGCATGAATTTTTTCCTCAGTTCTTTCCAGGTGAGAAATGCCGAGCATGTTTTTCCCTTTTTGTTTTCTAATTCCGGGTCTTTGCACATTTCATTGTAATATTTTACTTTATCTTCTTAAGCTGTCCTTTGGCATTTTCTGTTCTTTTATTTTACCACCA
>NW_006408957.1:1260425-1261547 GCF_000296735.1 Chrysochloris asiatica
TTTTTTTTTTTTTTTTTTTTTTTTCTTTGCTTTCTTTCTTGATGGTTTCATCCCACAACTCTTCTGATTTGGGGTCATTAGTGTGTAATGTATCAAAGCTGTTCTTCAGATGATCTCTAAATTCAGTTGGGATTTGTTCAAGGTCATATTTTGGCTCTCGTGGACTTGTTTTTATGTTCCTCAGCTTCATTCTGATCTTATATGTCTGCCCCTGGCCTTGTTTTAGCTTTCCCACCATTTCTTTCCACAGATATAGTCAGTGTGATTACTGTGTGTTGCATCTGGTGAAGTCCGTGTGTATAATCACCATTTATGTTATTTTTAGAAGGTATTTGCAATGAAGTCATTGGTGTTTCAAAATTCTATCATGTGATCTCCAGTATCACTTCTATCACCAAGGACATATTTTCCAACTATTGCCAGATTAAAAATGGCCAATATCAGTTCATTTCAGCTCACTAACGTCTAGGATATTGATGTTTATGAATTCCATTTCATTTTTGACAAGTTCCAATTATTAATAGATGTTTGCAGCTGTTTCTCCTCTTTTTGAGTTGTGCCCCATCAGCAAATAAAGGTCCCGAAGACTTTGCTCCATTTGGGTCACATTGGTCAACTCTACTTTGAGGAGGCAGCTCTTCCACATGCACATTTTAGTCCTTTCCAACCTGAGGGACTAATCCTCGGACACTATATCTGATGGGCTATTCATCATGTTTAAATATGCAACATTCTGGTTCTGTCTGACAGTGTTTCACTGCTACTCATAAGAGTTCCAGGAGCTAAACATACTAGCCTGCCTCTCCTTCTCCTGAGTCTGCACTAATCTGGAATCTCAGCTGAAACCTATCCACCATGGATGACCCTGCCGTCATTCAAAACACGGGTAGCATAGTTTACAGCGGCATGTAAACCACCATAGTGCAAGAAACTGACAATGAGCGGTGGTCTCTTCTTGGTTAAATTAAAAGAAGTACCCTAAAGTTAACAGCCACCACTCGTCTGTCTGTCGTGCTGTGGTGGTCTGAGTTGCTGTGATTCTGAGGGCTATGCCACCGGTGTTTTAAATAACCAGCAGGGTCACCCATGGTGGAAAGGTTTCAGATGAGCTGAAGACAGACT
>NW_006408957.1:1265412-1269410 GCF_000296735.1 Chrysochloris asiatica
GTAGTGAGGTTGGCCCAGGATCGAACATAGTTTCGTTCTGCTGTGCATAGGGTCGCTATGAGTCGGTTCCGACTCGATGGCACCTGACAACAACAAAGTTTAGAGAGGGTTAAGCTACTCTTTTTTTTTCTTCTTTTTCTTCTTTCTTTATTCTCTCAGAACTTAGAAGGCTGCAAGTCCGAATTCAGGGTCCACCTCTAGGGGAATACTTTCTCTCTGCCTCCTGGATGTAGAGGAAGGTACTTGCCACATTCAGCATTTGTAGGGCAGCGGTTTCTTGGAGTTCTCCGTGTGTCTCGTCATCAATCTTTCCCTGAGTCTAGGAGATTCGTTCTCAGTGCAGGGACTCCTAAAGGACTCATCCTGCTCCTGGCTTTTGTTTCTTGGCGGTAGTATGTCTCTCCTCTCTGTTTACGTCTCTCTCCTTTCAACCCTCTCTCTCTCTTTTTTTTTTTTTTTTTTTAACCAACTTTTTTATTGTGACTTGAGTGAAGATTTACAGAGCAGATCATCAGTTTTACATTCAAGGAATCATACACTTTGCTTCCTTACAAAGATTTCAGTCCCCTCCATGTGCCGATGTAACAGTATTTTGCCTGTATTCCCTTAACTATTGCATTCTTCCCTGTGTCTCCCGCTGCAAGTTTATATGACTTTTATCTCAAACATTTGCCTATGAGACCAGGCTTAGCATAAGTGACTCCATTTTTTTCCCTTCCACAATCACACAGCAATGTTCCTTTGAATACACTGACGTGGGAGCAGCGTCTAGGTCCCTTGGAGCCCAGCATCAGGCGGTTCCAGTGATGGGTGAGCAGAACAGCGGCCCGTGCGCCCTCTTGCGGCTGCCCGCCGAATCGCTGGCACACAGTGCCAGGCGATCATGGGTTAAATCCCAGGGAATTCTGAGTCATAGCGAAGACCCTATAAAACAGAGAAGAAAGGCTCTTTAGGGTTTCCGAGACTGTAAATCTTTGCGAGAGCTGCCGTACTCATTTTTCTCCTGCAGTGCAGCTGGTGGATTTGAATCTTCGACCTTGCAAGGTAGCAACCCATTACACGACATGGTTCATTTAGGAAGTGGAAACGGAAGTGGAAGGCACCATCCCATTGTCTTGGTGGGAGCCATGGAGGCAACAAGAAGGGAAGCTCATTATTTAAAAGTCCACTGAGAGCTAGAACCATCTGTGGGGAGATGGAGACGGTTGGGAGGAACTGTGTTACTCATTCCCACCAGGACCAGGCTAGGCTGAATGAGAAATTCTTACAGGATGCCAAGGAACCAGCTGCTCAGGACTAGTGGCACTGTAACGGAGTGAACTTTAAACATTAAAATTGGCAAAGACAATCCATGATGAACCAAAGATGAATATTTTAGAAAAGCTCAAGCAGTGTGGGTAGACCGGGAAGGTGGGTGAGGTGGACAGGCCAGGAGGAAGCAGGGCTGGTGGGTGGCTGCCCATCCAGATGAGTGGATGCTCAGTGACTGGACGGGGCTCAGAATTGTGGCAGTCCATCTTGTTGAGGGTCTTTCTTTTTTCTTGTTTGCTGACACTCCACTTGACCAAGCATGATGTCCTTCTCCAGAGAGTGGTCCCTCTTGATAACTTGTCAGAAGTATGAGAGACAAAGTCTGGCCATCCTGGCTTCTAAGGAGCAAACTTCTCCCAACATAGATTTATTTGTTATTCTGGCAGTCCATGATATTTTCAATATTCTTCTCCAGTACCATAGTTTAAATGCATCAATTCTTCTATTGTCTTCCTTTTTCATTGTCAAACTTTCACACATATGAGGCCATTGAAAATACCATGGCTTGGGTCAGGCACACCTTAGTCCTCAAACTGACATCTTTGCTCTTGAGTGTTTTAAAGAGGTCTTGTGCAACAGATTTGCCTAATGCATTATGTCATTTGATGTCTTGACTACTGTTTCCATGAGTGTTGATTGTGGATCCAAACAAAATAAACCTTTGACAACTTCAGTCTTTCTCTGTTTTTCATGATATTATTTATTTGTCAAGTTGTGAGGATTTTTGTTTTCTTTACATTGAGGCGCAATCCATACTAAAGGCTTTGATCCTCATCAGTATTTCAAGTCCTCTTTGCTTTCAGGGAGCAGGATTGTATAATCTGCATATCATAGGTTGTTAGTGAGTCTTTATCCAATCCAGATGGATTCTTCTTCATACAATCCACTGTCTTGGATTATCTGCTCAGTATACAGATTGAATAAACTTGGTGAAAGAATATAACACTGGTGCCCACTTTTCCTGATTTTAAAACATTCAATGCCACTTTGTTCTGTTCAAACAACTGTCTCTTGGTCTATATACAGTTTCCTCATGAGTATAATTAAGTATTCTGGAATATCCATTTTTTCACAATGTTATCTATAGTTTCCATGATCACCACACTCAAAAGCCTTTGTGTAGTCAACAAAGCCCATCTAAACATCTTTCTGGTATTCTCTGCTTTCAATCAAGATCCACCAGATGTTAGCAATGATATCCCTAGTTCCATGTCATTTTCTGAATCTGCCTTGAGCAGTTCCCAGTCAACATACTGTTGTAACCATTTAAAAATTCAGAACAATTGTACTTGCATGTGATATTAATGATACTGTTGGATGATTTCTGCATTTCACGGGGCTACCTATCTTTGGAATAATCACAAATATGGATGCTGCATCAGTTTGTTGAAGCATGTCTGTTGCTGTTCCATCCATTTCTGGAGGCTTGTTTTTTAGATAATGCCTTCAGTGCAACTTGGACTTTTTCCTTCCATATCATAGGCTCTTGATCATATGCTACCTTCTGAAATTATTAAATGCCAACTAATTCTTACTGATACAGTGACTCTGTAAATTCCTTCCATCTTCTGTTGATGCTCCCAGTATCCCTCAATAATTTGTCAATAGAATCTTTCAATATTGCAACCTGAGGCTTGAATTCTTCCTTAAGTTCTTTTAGTTTGACAAATGCTAAGTGTGTTCTTCCCTTTGGTTTTCTAACTCCAAGTCTTTGCACATTTCATTATAGCGCTTGATTTTGTCTTCTGGAGTTGACCTTTGACATTTTCTGTTCAGCTCTTTTACTTCCTCATTTCTTCCCTTCCCTTTATGATCTCTATACTGGAGAGCAAGTTTCAAAGTCTTTTCTGACTTTCCTGTCTTTTTAATGACCCTTTGCTTTCTTCGTGTATGATGCTCTTGATGTCATCCCACAGCTTTTCTGGTCTTCAGTCTTTAGTGTTTAATGCATCAAATCTGTCCTTCAGATGATCTCTATATTCAGGTGGGATATACTCAAGGTCATATTTTGGCTCTTTGTGAACTTGTTTGAATTTTTTTAGCATCTGCCTGAACTTACATATGAGCCACTGGTGTTCTGTTTTACAGTTGGTCCCTGGCCTTACTTTGGCTGATACTGAGCTTCTCCATTGTGTCTCCCCACAGATGTAATCAATTTCATTACTGTGTATTTCATCTGGTGAGGTCCACATGTATAGTTGCCTTGTATGCTGTCTTAAAAGATATTTACAATAAATACGTGATTGGTCTTGCAATTTTTTTCATGAGATCTTCAGCATTGTTTCTATCATCCAGGCCACATTTTATAACTACTGAGCCTTTGTTTCCAACTTTTGCTTTCCAAACACTAACAATTATCAATGTATCTTGATTGTATGTTTGCTCAGTTTCAGACTGAAGAAGATGGTTGTTTTTAAGTGCCATTCATGTGGTTCGGACTCACAGCCCCCTGTGTAGGGTTTCTGAGGAGCTAGTGGTCTGAACCCTAACCTTATGCTTAGCAGTCCTGTGCCCCAACGATTTTTCAGTTTAGTCATCACTGGCTTTTGTGTTTGGTGCATAAATTTGAATAACGCTACTATTAACTCTTATTGAATGATGCAGAATGCATCAAGAAAAGATGGAAGGAATACACAGAGTCATTGTACCAGAAGGAAATGGTTAATGTTCAACCATTTCAAGAGATA
>NW_006408957.1:1270895-1280037 GCF_000296735.1 Chrysochloris asiatica
TGAGTCGGTTTCGACTCGATGGCACCTGACAACAACAACAACAACAACTATTAACTCTTACTCCTTGTAGGGTTTCTATGAGTCAGAACTATTCAATGGCACTTAACAGGGTAACAATGACAAGTCTCTGCAGGTGCTGATGACTAGACCTTTGCACCTGCAGAACCACTGGGCAGGTTCAAATAACCACTGCTGGTTAGCAGCTGAGCACTGAACTGCTGCACCCCTGGAGACCCTTCTTTATAGTTTGTATTCAATCACAACATTGTGAAACAAACACAGTTCATGTCAGTCTTCTGACTTTTAAAAATAAGGTGTCATGTATCACTTTAGTAACACCCTTGTTCTTTAGGATATTATTGGGTTAATCATTGCTCCTAACGTCAGGGTACATTAGGGTCTCCAATCAAGCTGTGCCCTCTTGCACTGAATCTGTCCAGTTGCGGGCACTTTCCCGGGGAGAGGTGCGTGCTGTATGCTCAGACCCTGGGGGGAGGCTCTGCCATGGTGAAGACACTGATTTCTGAGCAAGAGGATCCAGAAGAGCAGAAACAGAGCCAGGTCCTGGACAAGAAGCCACTTGGTACAGGGAGGACCTGGAATGGCAGCTAGCCTGTGGAGGGCTCAGTCCTAACAATGGTGAGGAGGGCACAGGGTTGGACACAGTTTCGTTCTGTTGTGCATAGTCAGAAGTGACTCAGTGGTACCTAACAACTGCAACATCAAAACATTACAATTTTCTGCACGCAATTCTTGTTACTCTATCAACAAGGATTTGGGACAACCAATGTTTCCTCATATTCTGCTTGAAAGGCTTAGGGCAAACAGACGACATTTCTGTCTATCTGTCTCTCTCACTCTGGATCCTTCTGTCTATTTCTATCCCTATCTCTATTCCTATTAATGTTATCTTTATCATCATTTATCTCGATTTTTGTCTGTTTCTGCAGGATTAAAGAAAGACACTGGGGATTCAGTATAGAATTCTTGTCTCCCACTCAGCAGATTCGGGTTCCATTTGTGGCCAATGCATCCCTTGTACAGCTACCAACCGTCTGCCCCTGTGGAAATAGCTATGATGGCTACATGCTCTAACATCCCATCATTTTACTTCTAATCGGTTCATCTACTTTCACCCTTTAAAGAGATCCAAATTCATAACACGATTTCGTGCATGGACTTAGTGACTTTGTCCGTGACTGGACCAGCCCAGTCAAACAGTGGTGACCACGAGAGCAGACAGACTTCATGCTGAATGCAACCCTGGAACATAAAAGGAAAGTGGGAATTCACAGGAGGTGCCTATACTATGTGGCCTAGATGTGTTGGTATACCTTTAACAACACCTGTGGCCAAAGATGAAGCCAGGACTGAAAATTACTGACTTTTGCCAGAAGAGATCAACCTCTGCTGCCAAAATGTTAGGAAAATAATCCAACAGTGAAAGAGAAAATCTCACATATTGTGAACCAAAGCGCTTTAAAGAAGTTAACAATAGATTTCACCACTGATTCTAAAGTCATGGTCCATATACTGACAAATACACCACTGACGGAACCACTGTACCTCCTCATTGCCATGAGGAACCAGCCTCACCTGTATTAACTCAGGTATTTCTCATAGCAACTCTATGACATTGCAGCAAAACCCGCATTTGAACACATCTCCAATTTATAAATAGGAAACCGTGAAAAGGGAACTGAAGAGGCTTGGACAAGACCACTTGGGAAGGAGTGATATAGAAAGGATGTTAACTGAGACACTGACGCGCAGTCCGTGGTTTTCTTTACTCTTGCAATAGACTAGGTGTTATTTCAAAGAAGGAATGCGTGTCACGACCTGTGGCTTCCCCTTGGTGGTTTGCTAAAGAGGGTTGTTATTTTACTCCATTTCTTTTTGTGTAACTTTTTATTGTGAGTTTTCCATTCAACAATTCATCTTGCAATTTAGTATAATCTAACTTTTCCCACTTCCTCCCTGTGCTTCTCATTTCCGGTCCTCTTTCTTTCCTTCAAACTTTGTGGGAAAATGTTGCCCTTTTGTTCTTGAATGGTTGATTATTTTGAAGCGTGCATACTTTCCTCGTGGTATTGTTCCCCTTATAGACCTGTCTATTGTTTGGCTGAAAACTAATCCGTGGCAGTGAGTGCATGTCCAGACCTGAAGGGTGACTAAGGCCCTGGTTTCAGGGTTCCACCAGCCTCCATCCAGCCAGTAAGCCTGCTCTCTCTCTCTCTCTCTCTCTCTCTTTAATGATTTTGAGTTCTGTTCCACAGTTTTCTCCCACTCTATTCAGGACCTTCTAAGGTAATGCCTTCCAGAGCAGTTGGTAGTGGTAGCTGTGCTCCCCAATGCTACAAGTACCAACATTTCAACCTTTCAGAATCTTTCTATGGTGGTGGGGACATTGGCTTTGGCTAAGGGTTGGCATTACTCAACTTGAGCAAAATGACAAAATGGCAAATAGCATGTTCTCTATAATTTTACAACGAAAAACCCCTGCAGTTGCTGATACTTCTTAGGTCCAAGCCAACACCTCAGAGGGTTAGTTCTTTTAGTTTGAAGGGTTAGGTCATGATTATGTGAGACTGCCCAGTGCACTGATGTAATATTGTTTATAAAGTTTTTGTTCTATCCCCTGGTTCAGTGAGTGGTACCTGGGATCTTAAAAACTTGTAAGTGACCACCCAAGTTACAATCATTGGTTTCTATTTGCCTGAAGCAGCAGAGGAAGAAGACCCAGGAGTCAGAGAAGGGACTTAGCTGCAGGTCTAACTGCCTCTATGAACTACTGTCTCCTTTGCCGTTAGACCCTAAGAGCTGATGGCACCTGGCTACCTTTAGTAACTGTTTTGATCAAAGACTAAATAAATAATTCTTGATCAAAAGGGGGGAATATGGATTCGAATTTTAAATTCTTATGGAATCCAGACTTTACCCATTGAAACGGGAGAGACCTCTGAATTTGTTGTCTTGAGAAAATCTTTAAAACTTTGACCCCAAATTATCCCCTAAAGCCATTTTTAAAATAAATAATGTTTTAGCTAAATTATTACAGAATGTTTGCCTTGAGCATTGCACTGTATAAGAAAATTATCTATATGAGATCAAACTGACAATAATAATTATAAGCATAAACCAAAAGTTTGTTGTTGTGTTCTTAGGTCGTGTTTCTAGAGAAGCAAAACCAGTGAGATTATATATATGTATATATATGCTCTTGATATATATATAGACAGACAGACAGACAGGAGAGAGAGAGAGAGAGAGAGAGAAGTTTATGATCAAGGAAATGGCTTACACCCTCCTGCGTGTCCATTATATTGGGAGCAGGCCACAGTCTCAAGGAGCAACAAGCCTTTAATTGATTGGCTGCTTATAGACACTCATCAAAGTTAATTATGTCAGTATTAGTGTTCATCACCTTGGGAATAAGCACATCCCAATTGCCAAACTTCTGGAAATTCTTGCCTAGTCAAGCTGACACAATTACAGTATCAAATGCTCAGGGGCACAACAGTACACCTCTGGAAGAAACAGTTCCAAGCATGTTAGGTGTATTTATTGAGCTCAGTAGTATAGAGCAGACTGCAGCTCTGGTCATGTTCTAATGGCTAAGTCCCTTTATCAGCACCAAAAATGACTACCTACCCAAAACTGGGTTTATTGCTCAATGTGACAATATCCAATAAGGATAGACTGAGATGAAGAGTAGAAGGCACAAGTTTATCATTAGATTGGCAACAGCCATAACTGAGGCAACGCTTGATAAAATCCCAAATGCTCCGAAGCCCATTGGGGAGAGAGAGATGTATACAGGAGGACTGGCTGTTGGAAATGCTTCACTGGTTAGTTTCTTTTTCATCACAGTTTTCCTGAACAAGTAAACTGCACACACAAACATTGTTCAGGGATCCTTCTTGCCATTTCATTCTAGGAACATCCCCAGCATTCATTTAACCATAAGCTATATCTTTGTTGTACATAAGTTAATATATCCTGTCTCGGAACAAAACGTTTCTTGTTACAGTCTTAAGAAAGATGATTCACTCAAGAGGGAAGTTTTGAAAAGCAGTCTTTTTTATTTTAAACCAACGTATCAAATGTTTTTGTTTTTTCCCCCTCTTTAATTGTGGCAGGGTGGTGGTGGTGGAGGGAATTTGTGGCGTATTTTGCCTAGTGGCACGAACCTACCCTACTGCTACGTGATCCACTGTGTCTGAGTGCTCCGTGTGGCTGCATCCATTGCACAGCTGTGCTCATTGCGCCTGCCCCCTCCTGGACTGCCTGCCTGGTGTGTGTGTAAATGGGGCCACTCAGACCATGGACTCTGTATCCATGGGCCCTGGGGGGGCCTTCCTTCCATGAGAGCTTCGACTATGGGCTTCCTGGTGTTGTCGCTGGCCGGCTGGGTGACAGGCCTTTCTGCTCCTCCTTGGCTTTCTTGGACACATCAGGATAGATGACCAGGAAGGTGGCCTTTAGGAAGCCCAGGAAAGAACCCACAGAGTCCAGTGTGAGGATGACTTGGATGGTGCAGACAGCATCTACCATGCCCCTGAGGGCCGAGACCACTAGGATCTGGGAGACGTAGAGCTGGCAGGAGAGGATGGCGCAGTCAAGGCCAAAGCCTCCCTTGGAGTTGCGGGGGCTGTGGTGGATGCACTGCTAGCTCTCGGTACTGGTCCAGCAGGGCATAGGGCAGTAGGAGATGCTCATGGACATGACGCCCATGGTGCTGACCATGGTCACGTAGACGGTGTTGAACACAGGACAAAGGAAGTTTGAAAACATCCCTGTTTCAGTCACTTCGTCATCTTGGTACCTCAGAATTTGGTGATTAATGCTTTATGGCTTGTCTTGGTGTCATGAAACCTCTTGACTGTTTTGTGCCAATAAATTTGCCTAATATGTCATTTGATGTCTTGACTGCTGCTTCCAAGAGTGTAGATAGTGGATTCAAGCAAAATGAAGCCTTTGACAACTGCAATCTTTTCTGCATTTATATGGAGGTTATGGATTGGTCCAGTGGGGAGGGCTTTTTTTTTCTTTTAAATATTGAGATGCAACCTATTTTGAAGGCTGTGGTCTTCGATCTTCATCAGTAACTATTTTAAGTCTTCTTGGCTTTCAGCAAGCAAGGCTGTATCATCTGCATATTGCAGGTTGTTAGTAAACCTTCCTCCAAACCTATGCCACATTCTTCTTCATGTAATCCAGTTTCTTGTATTATTTGCTCAGCATACAGATAGAATAAGTGTGGTGAAAGAATACAACCCTGATACACACCTTTCATTTTAAAGCATTCAGTATCCCCTTGTTCTGCTCAAATGACTGCCTCTTGGTCTATGTACAGGTTCATCATGCCCGTAATTATGTGTTCAGGAATAGCCATTTGACGCAAGCTTCCCATAGCGTATCATGATCCACACAGCTGAAAGCCTTTACACAGTCAATAAAGTACAGGCAAACATTTTTCTGGGATTCTCTGCTTTCAGCCAAGATCCATCTGACATCAGCAATAATACCCCTAATTCCACGTCCTTGTCTGAATCTGACTTGACCTCTGGAAGTTCCCCCATCAATGTACTGTTGCAACTGTTTTTGAATTAGCTTCAACAAAATTTTACTTACACAGGGCAGTGAGCAGAAATATAGCCAGGATCCTAGGACAAGACCCAGCAGTAAGATGAAATGAAGGATTGGCCCTGGAGTCAGATGTTACTTCCTTTTTAAATTCTAGGGTAATCCCTAGTCCCATAATGGCCTTGAGGGAGGCTGATAGCAGACATGCAGTGGCATTTTGGGATTAGACTCAGCTTAGCCCCAAACTACTCATCCTGTGGATGAGTCTTCAGAGGATGCTGCAGCTTATCTGTTTGACCTTAACCACCTGTGCCCTTTACCCTCACTTTTCTCCATAGGTGGAGAGGTTGGAGAGTCTTCCACCTAGGAAGCGACTTTCACTCAGGTTAAGAGTGAGGCAGCATGCTTGCCCTCTTTTCTCTTCCTGTCATTCATCCATTTCCCCTTATGTGAGAGGAGGACCTGAGGACTCAGGTGAAGGGTAATGAGATTGTGAATGAAGAGAACCATGATTTTTTGCTACCATGTAAAAGAGATGATGTGCAATTTCCAGCACCAAACTGGCTACATTACATTTTTCAGCATCACATGCAACATGCAAGCTGATTTTCATAATCAGACATACAATGGGATTCAGAGAGTTGATAATGTATAATTGAAGGGACTCACTGAAAAATGTAAACATGCTTCAAGTTTTTGTCAGTTGTGAAGCTGAAAGTGGTTGTTTTTGTAGTACATGATTTACTCACTGTGTCATTATGTATGCTATGATACATCATATTTTACAGCTGAAGAATTAAAAGATAAAAACATGTCCATGGATTTTAAAATTCAGATATAAATGTACACTTTACAGAATATTACTAGGGGACTTGTGGGTTAAATTTTATAATCTTTGTATGTCATTTATTTATTGTTGCTAAGTGTCATCAAGTTGGTTCTGACTCATAGCGGCCCTGTATAGGGTTTCAGAGGAGCAGCTGGTGAGTTTGAACTGCTGACCTTGTGGTCCAGTACTTGTTCTTCAGAGTCACACATCATGCAATATTTTAAGTTTTAAATTTCCAATAATTTATATAAGTATGTTTTGTCTATCGTTTAGAAATTTACATTCCAATTTCAATGTGAACACTGTAATGCTGAAAATGTATCTCTTAATTATAAAGTATGCCCATCTATTAAGCTTTTTTTTTTTTTAATTTAAAGAAAAAAAGCACACGTACATTACATACATGTTTTTATTTCCAAAAACAAAATGATTATGTGGCCTTCCCTAGATTCATTTCCAGGGGTGATATTTGTAAATAATTTCCAACAAAGAAAACTTAATGCCATCAGTTAATTAATTTTCTTCATAAAAATAACTCTAAGTAGTTATTAAAACAAAACAGCTTCCACTCGTCTGGCAGTTTGTTGTACTGTGGTGGCTTGTGAGTTGCTGTGATTCTGGAAGCTATGCCACGGGGAATTTTAAATACCAGCAGGGTCACCCATGGTGGACAGGTTTCAGATGAGCTTCCAGACAAAGACAGACTAGGAAGAAAGAGTGATGAACTACTTCAGAATATTTAGTCACTGAAAACCTTAGGAATAGCAGAGAAACACTGTCAGATATAGTGTGGAAAAATCAGCCCCTCAAGTTGGAAGACACTCAAAATGCGACTGGGGAAGAGCTGCCTCCTCAAAGTAGGGTTGACCGTGATGACGCGAATGGAGTAAAGCCGTGGGAGAAAAGCCTGCAAGACCTTCATTGGCTGATGGGCCACAACTCAAAATGAAGAGAAACAGCTGTAAATATCCATTGAAAATTGGAACATGGAATGTACAAAGTATGAATCTGGGAAAATTATAAGTTGTCAAAAAAGAAATGGAACACATCAACATTGATATCTTAAGCATTAGTGAGCTGAAGTGGACTGGTATTGGACATTTTGAATCTGACAACCACATGGTTTACTATGCAGGGAATGACAAATTGAAGAGGAATGGTGCTTCATTCATCATCAAAAAGAACATATCCAGATCAGTCATGAGGTACAACTCTGTCTGTGATAGGATAATATCCATGTGTCTACAGGGAAGCCCAGTTAATACCACTATTATTCAAATTTACGCACCAACCACTAAAGCCAGTGAGGATGAAATGGAAGAATTCTACAACTTCTTCAATCTGAAATTGATCAAACATGCAATCAGGATGTATTGATCATTACTGATGATTGGAATGCAAAGGTTGGGAGCAAAGAGGAAGGAGCAGTAGTTGAAAAATATGGCCTTGGTGAAAGAAATGATGCTGGAGAACACATGATAGAATTCTGCAAAACCAATGATTTGCAGATTTCATTTCAAATACCTTCTTTAGACAGCATAAGAGATACACATGGATCTCACCAGATGGAATACATAGAAATCAGATTGACTACATATGCGGAAAGAGACAATGGAAAAGTTCCATATCATCAGTGAAAACAAAGCCAGGGCAGAATGTGGAACAGACCATCAATTACTCATATGCAAATTCAAATGGAAGCTGAAGAAAATGAAAACAAGTCCACAAGAGCCAAAATATGACCTTGAGTATATCCTATGTGAATTTAGAGATCATCTGAAGAACAGATTTGATACATTAAACACTAAAGACCGAAGACCCGAAGAGTTGTGGGATGACATCAAAAACATCATACATGAAGAAAGCAAAAAATTATTGAGAAGACAAGAAAGAAGGAAACGGTCAAATGGATGTCAGAAGAGACACTGAAACTTGCTCTCCAGTGTAGAGATGCTAAAGCAAGTTGAAGAAATGAGGAGGTCTGAGAGATAAACAGAAAATTTCAAAGATCAGCTCGAGAAGATAAAACCAAATATTACAACAAAATGTGCAAAGATCTAGAATCAGAAAACCAAAAAGGAAGAACATGCTCAGCATTTCTCAAGTTGGGGGAATTGAAGAAAAAATTCAGGCCTTGACTTTCGTTATTAAAAGAGTCTCTGGGCAAATTATTGAATGATACAGAAAGCATCAAGAGAAGATGCAAGGAATACACAGAGTCACTGTACCAAAAGGAAATGGTTAATGTTCAACAATTTCAAGAGGTACCATATGATCAAGAGCCAATGATACTGAAGGAGGAAGTCCAAGGTGCACTGAAGGAATTGGCAAAGAACAAGGCACCAAGAATTGATGGGGAAAAAAATTGAAATCATTCAAGAAAGTGAGGCGGCCCAGGAAGCACTCGCTCATCTCTGCCAAGAAATTTGGAAGACAACTATCTGGCCGACTGATTGGAAAGAGATCCATATTTGTGCCCATTCCAAAGAGAGGTGACCCAATGGAATGCGGAAATCATCGAACAATCTCTTTGATGTCTCAAGCGAGTAAAGTTTTGCTAAAGGTAATACAGAAACGGCTACAATCATACATTGACAGAGAACTTCCAGAGATTCAAGCCAGATTCAGAAGAGTCCATGGAACGAGGGATATCATTGCTGATGTCCGATGAGTCTTGGTCGAAAGCAGAGAATATCAGAGAGATGTTTACCTGTGCTTTATTGACTA
>NW_006408957.1:1288226-1295198 GCF_000296735.1 Chrysochloris asiatica
CTGTTGTTGATTTTTCCTAGTGATAACCAGTTTAGGTCTGGCTGTGGCCATTTTGTGCTGTCATTTGGTTTTAAGTGAAAACTGTTCCTTTAAATTTTGAGGAGATTTGTGCACATGTGTAGTAGAACCCACAGGTGTGGGGGGGGATGTCCACTCGCTCAGGCACCCCTCTAATCACCAGAATGGAGGTGTGCAGATAGCGGTAGGCCAGTGAACAGATTTAAAAAATGTCCAAAACTTTATCTCTGAAGGTCCATCAGGTGTCCATCCATGGTGGCTCTGATCCTTCCCCCACTTGGTCTCACCCAAGATGGCAGCTCTGGGAGCCTCTGAGCCTGGTAGATTTGAAAGCATGAGATTTCTTGCTTCAGCTACAAATTCCACTGGCTATAAGCCTTTAAACTTTAAAAATATTCCTATATATGTGGTTCATAGTTCTGGAACTTTCCCCTGAGCATGCTTCATCTGGTATTCTGTGTTATTGCTGATGGAGATCCTCATTGCACTTCTATCCTATCTGCCATCAAGCCCTGCTCCTCCAAAAATTTATGGCAAATTTGCTTTTGATGCTTTTCTGCAACTGTTTTGTTTGTTTGTTGTTGTTGTTATAATGAACAAAATTTTAATTTTGTATGATACTAATTATATTTTATTATTTCTGTATTCTATTGGATCACTTTTCTTTGAAATGGGCATGAATATGGATCTCTTTCAGCTCATTGACCAGTTAGCTGCCTTTTCAATTGGTTGGTATAGAGTGCTTCCATCATGGCATTCCTGTTAAAACATCTCAGTTGATCTTCTGTCAATTTCTGGAGTTCTGTTTTGTTTTTTTTTTTTTTGCCAGTGTTTTCAATGAAACTTGGACTTCTTTTTTCAACCCCATGAGTTCTTGATGATATGCTATCTCTTGAAAGGGTTGAATGTCAACCAATTTTTTTAGTATAACAGCTCTATATTCCTTCCATCTTCTTTAGATGTTTCTTACTTCATTCCAAAAATTGCCCTTTTTTTCTTGTTGTTGTTGTTATGTGCCGTGTTGCCTTCAAATTGGTTCTGACTCATAACAACCCTATGTACACAGCATAAAACACTACTTGATCCTGCATCTTCCTCACAATTTTAATATCTAATATCTGAGCCCGTTATTACAGCCTGGTGGCAATGCATCACTTTAAGGATAGTCCTCTTTTCCATGTACCCTACTTTTTTACCAAAGGAGCTCTAGTAGTGTAGTGATTATGAATCAGGCTGTTAACCTCAGGGTCAGCAGTTAGAAACTACCAGCTATCCCATGGGAGAAAGAAGAGACTTTCTGCTCTCATAAAGATTTACAGCCTCAGAAATCCTTTATAGGATCACTATGCGTCAGAACCGACTCCATGGCACATAACAACAACAACAACAACAAACTTTTTACCAAGCACGATGTGTTTCTCCAGGGAATGGTCAGTTGTTATAACATTTCCAAAGTTTGAGAGACTAACTCTCACCACCGTTTCCTCTAAGGAGCAATCCAGCTATGCTTCTTCCTAAACATATTTGTTTCTTCTTCTGGCATTCCATAACATATTCAATATTTGTACCCAACACCGTAACTCAAATGCATTAATTCTTCCCTTGCCTTCCTTAATCATTATCCAGCTTTTGTATGCATGTGAGATGATTGAAAATACTCTGGCTTGGATCAGTCACACCTTAGTCCTCAAAATGACATCTTGTCCTTAGTCCTCAAAATGACTGATTTGTCCAGTGAAATGCATCATTTGATTTCTTCACTGCCGCAACTGTCATGAGCATTGATTGTGTATCCAAGTAAAATAAAGGCTTTAACAACTTAAATCCTTTCTCCATTTATCATGTTATTTATGGGTCTAGTTGTGAGGATTTTTGTTTTGTTTACATCAAATCCCTCAATTAAAACTTGAGACTTGACTTGAATTCCCTGCCCCAGTTTCACCTTGAGAAATACTGAGCATGTTGTTCCCTTTGGTTTTCTAACTTCTGTCTGTTCATTTCTTTTACTTTTTCTTTCTTATTAATCTCCTTTTAACTTCTTCATGTTTGAAGTTCTTCGATATCCCACAACTCATCTGGCTATTAGTCATTAGTGTTCAGTGTGTCAACTGTATTCTTGAGATTGTCTCTAAATTCAGCTGTGATATATTGAAGCTTTCCACCACTCATCTGTCCCATGGTGGCCTGCATGTGGCTGTGATGCTAGAAGCTATCCTACAGGTATTTTAAATACCAGCAGAGTCACCCACAGTGGACAGGTTCAGCTGAGCTTCCAGACAGATAGACTAGGAAGGAGAGATGGGACTATTTCTGAATATTTAGTCACTGAAAACCTTATGAATAACAGTGGCGCACTGTCAGCACCAGAATACTGAATAGTGAAACATGATGAAGAGTGCCACAATTTTATCAGATCTAGTGCTGGAAGATGAGCCACTCAGGTTGGAAGGCATTCAAAATATGACTGGGGAACAATTGCCTCCTCAAAGTAGAGTGGACTGTTAGGATTAGGGTTAGGGTTAGGGTTTAGGGCCAGGGTCAGGGCCAGGGCCAGGGTTCAAGGTTTAGGGGTTAGGGTTAGGGTTAGGATTGGGAGTTAGGGGGCTAAAGGGTTAGGGGGTTAGAGGGTTAAGGTTAGGGTTTAGGGGTTAGGGTTAGTGTTTAGGATTTAGGGTCAGGGATGGGGTTGGGGTCAGGGGTCAGGGGGTCTGGTTTAGGGTTAGGGTTGGGGGTTAGGGTTAGGGGTTAGGGATTAAAGGTTGAGGTTACGGTTAGAGGGTTAGGATTAGAGTTAGGGTTAGGGTTAAGGATTCAGGGTTTAGGGTTAGGGTTTAGGGTGTAGAGTTAGGGTTAGGGTTTAGGGTATTGGGTTTAGGCTAGGGTTTAGGGTTTAGCATTTAGGGTTAGGGTTTAGATTTTAGGGTTAGGGTTTAGCGTTTAGGGTTAAGGTTTAGGATGTGCTCAGGGTATGTTCAGGGGATTAGTGTTAGAGGGTTAGGAGGTTAGAGTTTTATGGTGTGAGGATCATGCTATATGAATCTTGGCTGGTGCATAGACTGGGTGTTAGGGTTAGGGGTGAGTATATGGCCATGTTGGTTAATGGCTAAGAGTTAGGATTAGGGTTGCTAGAGTTTAGGGTTAGGGTTGCTAGAGTATAGGAGTTTGGGGCGGGGGCTATGCCTGAGACTGGAGTGAGGGTGTGGGTATGTCTAGGGTGTGTTACTAGAAATACCCTTTAAAGAATTTCAAGTGACCTTCCTTCCATTCCTGGAATCTTGTTTTCCTCCATTGCATTCAGTGCAGCTTGGATTTCTTCCTTCAATACCATTGGTTCTTGATCATATGCAAACTCTCAAAATAACTGTATGTTGACCAATTATTTTTGGTACAGTAACTCTGTGTATTTTTTCATCTGTGTTTGATATTTTCTGCATTGGTCAATATTTGCCCATAGAATCCTTCAATATTAAGTCTTGAATTTTTCCTTTGGTTCTCTCAGCCTAAGAAATACTGAGTGTGTTTTTCCCTTTTGGTTTCTAACTTCAGGTCTCTGCACAAGTCATTATAATACCTTAATTTGCTGGTATTTGAAATACCAGTTGCATAGCTTCCAGCATCACAGCAACACACAAACCATCACAGTGCAACCAACTGACTTTCTAGTGGAGGGAGGAGGCACCTATACAGGTACATGCCTTTCTTCTTCTCTTGTTCAATGGTCTTGAGGTAAGAAAGAATGGACTGCTGAGCAGCACAGCTTGAGCACAGCAAATGCAGATGCTTGTGCAGTGGTCCTGATGAAGAACGGTGGTGATAGTGCACTTGGGAAAGGTGGGCAGTCTTGAGGTGTACTTAGGAGTCTGAGGAGCCTGGAATTGCATGTGGACCAGAGGTATGGGACGAGTAGAGTGGAATATCAAAGGCAAATCCCCAGATGCAGGCTACAGTGAGAATACGGTCACCAGAGCCATTCTGTACAAGGTGGAAAACCAGAGAGGAACAAACTTGTGAAAGAGCAAAAGAATTCTTTAGAACATGTTAGAGTCATGCCTGTGTGGAGTCATCCCTGTGTGGAGACCAATGAGTGCCCAATTGTGGATACAAATCTGAGGCACTTTTTCTGGTTGGAGATCAACAGCCTAGATAGTGGAGTAGAAAGTCATTATAAACTCAATTAGATTTCCAATCAATAGACTTATATTCACTATATGAAAAATTTCAGCTTTATATTTTCTCAGAAGATTGTTAGCCATAGTATTAATACTAAGATATGTGTTTAAGTTTAGAAATCTTCATATGATTGGTGGTGGTGGTGGACCGTGGAGTTGGTTCTGACTCTTAGTGGACCCAGCATAGGGTTTCTGAGGCTGTACATCTTTACGGGAGCAGAAAGCCTCATCTTTCTCCTGTGGAACGGCTGACCTTGAGGTTATCAGCCCGACTCCTAACACTATGCCACCAGAGCTCCTTGTTATTATGAAGAAGACAATTTGCTAAATGTTGTCAATTTGTGTGGAAATGCCTTGAATTTATCTAACTTTTGTCCCAAAGAGAGAAAGGAAATCCCCAAGCACTATCCCACTTTGTAAGTCCCAGCCAAGATCAATTTAGTCTCTCCATTCCCATGTTGTTATTGTTGTATGCTGTCGAGTCAGTTCCAACTCATGGTTCATCCTGTGTACGGTTTCTGAGAGTAGGTGTTGTGTTTGAACTGTTCAATTTGTGTCTGTTTACCTGTCTAGTGCTTATCCTACACTATCAGACCAGGGTTCACAAAAATATCTCAATAACATTCTGGAAGAAAAATACACAACCCAACAACACCCCCAAACACACTCCCATCACACTCTAAACACACTCCATACACAACCCAAACATAAATCAACCAAACCACTAACACACCTCTATGACACCCCCTAACACACACCCCAATTATGCCCAGACCATAACCCTAATACACCCTAATCACACCTCAATAATACCCTAATCACACCCTAACCACACCACTAACACCTCTATGACACCCCTAACACCCACCCCAATTATGCCCAGACCATAACTCTAATACACCCTAATCACACCTCAATAATACCCTAATCACACCCTAACCACACCACTAACACCTCTATGACACCCCCTAACACACACCCCAATTATGCCCAGACCATAACCCTAATACACCCTGATCACACCTCAATAATACCCTCATCACACCCTAATCACACCTCTAACACACCTGTAGGACACCACACACCACACACCCAATCATGCCCAGATCATAACTCTAATACACCCTAATCACACCTCAATAATACCCATCACACCGTAATCACACCTCTAACATTTCCCACTCACACTGTTGCGCCAGCAAGAGTCAGAAAGAACTCAACTGGAAAATCTTACAGAGCAAAGTTTATTGCCGGCAGCCAGAGTGTCCGCTAAAGCGTAAACCACTCTGACCACGAAGCAAGCAGGGGAATAGGGTTTGATACCAAGAACACAGAGCGGTTAAAACAAACATATTTTTCTTGTCACCTGGGGTGGAAAATTCCAGCAGACCCTTATCCTGTTTGTGTAAGGGGAAGACAATTCCAGCAGACCATTATCGTGTAAGTGGGAATAAACCCACAAATAAACCCCTTATCCTGTTTGTGCAGATTGGTGTTGTTAAGTACCGTGGTGTCGATTAGGACTCAAGTGACCCTGCACAGGGTTTCCAAGGCAGTAAATCTTTACGGGAGCAGAAAGCCTCATCTTTCTCCCACGGAACGGCTGGTAGTTTCGAACTGCCGATCTTGAGGTTATCAGCCCAATTTGTAACCACTATGCTGCCAGAGTTCCTTTTCCAAAGATTACAGCCTAGGAAAACCCTTGAGACACGTCTACTGTGTTGTTGTGTGTCCTCGAGTCAGTTCAGACTAATAATGAGCCTGTATATGATTTCTTGGTGTGGCGCTGTGGGTTCATGTGCTCCACTGTAAGTCAGTTTGAAGTGCAAGGTCTGTGCAGATGGACTGGTGTTTTTGAGCCAAGTCTTTATCCTACTTGTTCAGGTGTCCTTGGGTCATTCTAACCTTCGTGGTTTTTCCTGTTATTGAAGTGTAAGAAGTTTATTTATTATTTTTCCATAGGGTGAGGTGGGAGGGGGGCAGGGTGAGAAGGGGGCTGAAAGGACTTAGTGGATACCTAGTTTAAATGGGAGCTGTTAGTCATGCTGTAATAACACCCCATTCAGTTCTGATTTTTTGTCTTTTCATACTGCTCTGATTATGTGCATACATGTATGCTTCAGAGGTTGTGTGAAACCACCAGCTCGCCTTGGGAGAAAGATGAGACATTCTGTTCTGTCGGGGACCTGCCTCCACATAGGTGTTTGGTTCATGAGGTGGGGATATCTGGCGGCGATAGGGATAGCGAAAGAGGAGACACAGAGACAAAATGAGAGAGACAAAGAGACACCCCGAAACCAGAGTGGATGTGGGACTGGCATCAGGCAGATCCCGCATTGCAAACATCTCAGCCATGAAGGCCGTAATATCCAGCATAGTAAACATCTTGGCTAAACAGGCAGTATGGTTGCAATGCTGGACTGAGCCCCCTGCATGCTGTAACGCACGTCTTGCCAGTCTTAATGCACCTGGATTTGTTCTGCGCCTCCGTTTTATTTAGGGGAGGAGCCTTACACCAAACTGGGAGGGACTAAGACAAGGTACAGCTAACATACGTAATGTTCCAGACATTCAGGCAACTTTACATCGTAATTCGCAGGTTCGAATCCCAGGCCCGCAACTTGGTTTCTCAGGCTCAATTAACATATCTATAGCAACTGAGCTCAGTTGGGGGAAGGTGAGAAGGAAGGTCAAAAGGCTTGGGAGGAGTCCCGCTGTGTTGGCTTCCTGAGCCAGGTTTTCAGGAGCCCAGTTGAATGGCCTGCACCTGGAAACACTTTAAGAC
>NW_006408957.1:1295568-1296618 GCF_000296735.1 Chrysochloris asiatica
CCACAGGGCCTCGAACTCCTGACCGGGTCTGGACGGTCTGCAACACTGTTCCTTTAAAGACTGTTGTTGTTAAGTGCCATCGAATCAGTTCCAACTCATGTCGACCCTGTATAGTGTTTCCAAGGAATGGCTGGTGCTTATCCTACAGCGCCACACCAGAATAACAGCCCTGGAAACCCTATGTTGTTGTTGTTAAGTGCCATTGAGACCATTTCAACCCATAGTGATCCTGTAGAGGGTTTCCTAGGAGCGGCTGGTGAGCTCAAACTGCCGACCTTCTTGTTAAAACTGACTACAGTGTAGCACATTAACCCAGCGGTTCCGTGGAAGAAAGATGAGGTTTTCTGCTCTGATAAAGATTTACAGCCTCAGGAATCCTATGCAGGGTCGCTATGAGTCGGAACCAACTCCAAAGCACCCCACCACCACCCATCTCCTTTGGAGTCCTGGTGTGGCACCATAGGATAAGCACTGGACCATGAGGTTGGTTTGAGCTGCAAGGTCAGTGGTTCTAATTTACCTCAGAAACCCTATACAGCGTCACTATGAGTCTGAACAGACTCAACGGCACTTAACAACAACATTCTTCTATGGGGAGGCCTGGTATGGCACTAGAGGGTAAGCATTGGACTGCAAGGTCACTTTAAAATACAAGGACGGCAGCTCAAACTCACTGGCCGCTCCTCAGAAACCCTATACATGGTCACTATGAGTCAGAACTGACTCCATGGCACTTAACAACAACAGCCTTCTATGGAAGGAGCCCTAGTAACACAGTGCTGCTAACTGCAAGGCTGGAGGTGCGAACGCACCAGCTGCTCTGCCCGAGAATGATAAGGCTGTCAGCTCCTGTAAAGACTGACAGGTGAGGAAATCCTAGGGAGCAGTTTACTCTGTCCTGTAGGGTGGCTATGAGTCTGAATTAAGTCTACAGCAGCGAATTTGTGGGAAGCAGGCCTGATGGCGAATTTGTTAAAACGCGGGATTGCTAACTGAAAGGTTGGCTGTTCGAACCCACAAACCTGTGTGTGAGACAGATGTGGAGTATTC
>NW_006408957.1:1324128-1326166 GCF_000296735.1 Chrysochloris asiatica
AGCATAACTGAATAATCAGATGAGGGACAGTTTGCTATGTCTGCTAGGTGGCTAAAGTCTGATCCTCAGAGCCTATGGTTTGGACGGTCTGCAACACTTGGGCCCACAGGGACTTAAACTCCTAACCGGGTCTGCACGGTCTGCATCACATTCCCCCTTATTTATTATTTGTTTAAGGGACGCTGCCTGTTTGGCTGGTAGTTTTGAACTGCTAACTTTGAGGTTAGCAGCCAGACTTGCAACCAATATATTACCAGAGCTCCTTATGAGTTAGCATTAGGGTTTGAGTTCAAGGGTTAGAGGGTTAGGGCCTATCGTCTTGTGGTTCTTGAGGCTCCCTTTAAAGGGTCTAGGAGAGGATCCGTCATCATTTCGTCCATCTTCTGGTGTCCCTATATTGTGGCTCTAATCTGTTCCTCTGTCTTCACATAGCCGCCTTATTTCTTCTCCATCTCCTCTGTGAGTCTATATAAGGACACTGCTCATTGGCATCAGGGCCCATCTCATCTTCAGGCCTTTAAATTCACTTCATCTTCAAAGACCCTTTGTTCAAATAAGGCCTAGCGTATAGGGGTTAGGACATGCACAGTTTCTGGGGGAACACAATTCAGCTCACTGCAGCAGGGTTCTAATGTGGCGCTACAGGATGAGCACTGGACTGCTAACCATAAGGCCGGCAGTTCAAATCCACCAGCCGATCCTCGGAAACCCTATCCAGGATCGCTATGAGTTGGAACCGACTGGACGGCATTTCAGAACAAAATGGTAGGATGGCTGTGGAGCGAGGGGAGAAGCAGCCCCACTCCTGTGCCTTCAGGACAGAGGGCACCTGGAGAAAAGCATCACTAGCCACCCCGCAGGGCCCTGAGCGAACCTGTGGACGTGGTTTCACCTGTGGGAAGCTTCCCCTGCAGCTGCTCTGGTCAAATAGTAACGGAAGCCCGCTCCCAGGAAAGGAAAACTTCCTCCGCCTGCAGCTGCCTCCAGCGCCCTCTACTGACAAAGTGTAACATCGTTCCAGCTGCCTAAGGAAAAACACTTGATGGTCTGACCTTCTCACCCCGTCAGCAACAAAGTGTGAATTTAAAAATGAGAGGCGTAGGGTTGGAACTGTCACCCTAAGTCCCCCCATTGTGCCCCAGTGGTTGCAGGTAGAAACAGCCATAGCCTGGGAGTGGGGTGGTCAAGACCTTGGAGGGGCCAGAGAGACTGTGGGCGGCTGATGACCAGGTCTGTGCAGGACCCCCGGGTTCTGAGACCAGAAGGAGAGGGCAGGTGGAACACAGCCGATGGAATGGACAGCTCATGGGTCCTGGGGACTCTGAAGCCTGAGGAGATCTGGAGAACTGGGTTTCCTGGGGTCTCAGGAGTGGACAGGAGACCAGGGGGCTCTTTCCTGATAGACTAAACAGGCCCAGAACACGTTCTCCAATCATTTAAACCACACTGTTGTTAAGTGCCGTGGAGCCAATTTTGACTCATAGCGACCCTGTATGAACTGTTTCTGAGGAACAGCTGGTGGATTTGAACCGCCAACCTTGTGGTTCGCAGTCAGCTGTTTAGCCTAAGTGCCATACCAGAAGTTTAAAACCCAGACTATAGGCTCACATTTTCAGTGGCCGAGCTGCTGTGGAAATTTGGGCTGAGAGTATGAGCTCTCTGTGCCTTCTCCAATGAGGGGATGAGGTCGGTGGCCTGGGCTACAGCTGTGTTTAGAGACAACATTTATTACAACAAAAGGCCAAAGCACACGCAAGAGGATTGGCTGGGAAAGAAAACCACAGTCAACAACATACTTTAGGGATCCTACTGGCTTTTCTACGTCATCCCTTGACATGAAAATGGAAGATCTGTTCAGGTACTCTGCTCTTTCTATACTCTGACAGAGTGTAATGGGGTTATCAGGCTTTCTCTGAAGCCCCTCAGAGCTGTGCAGGTGGAGGTACATGGTGGTTGCATTTCCTTCTCCTGTGTCCAATGAGGTATTGCTTCTGACTAAAGCCTCGCCCACACTCCCTGCAGACATAGGGCTTCTCCC
>NW_006408957.1:1327066-1331188 GCF_000296735.1 Chrysochloris asiatica
CAGATTGAGAGGGGTGTTTGTACTTCATGTGTTGACTGAGGAATTTCTGACTGGAGAAGGCCATAGGGCAGGAGGGACATGGATGAATCTCTGGCTTTGCTTCTCCTGGAAGAGAAAGTTTTTAGTCAGTTGATGTAGATACGGTTACCAAGCAGTCTGCGTTGTCTTGTGGAGATCTCCCCAAGTCATTCACAATATGTCTCCAACACAGGATCTGTGTCCACATGAGTCCTGCTTTATAGGCCTAAATGTCACTCCATTTTTATTCATTGCAGCAATCTGGAAACCCACATCAAGGGTCTTCTCAACAATGCGGCCATAATAGGGACCTTCTAGTAGTAACTGGAGGGATCCTCACTGTTGACCTAGCTAAAACTGCAGTGGCCTTTCCCACCTTCCATAGGCATCTTCTAAGCCCTGTCACTATGACGGTGTTGGTGGTGATGTGCCGTGGAGTCGGTTCCGAATCATAGTGACCCTATATAGGGTTTCTGAGGCTGTAGATCTTTACAGGAGCAGAAAGCCTCATGTTTCTCTCATGGAACCGGCTGGTTTCAACTGCGCAGTGGTTATAAGTCGGACTGCTAACCTCAAGGTCAGCATTTCGAAACTACCAGCCATTCCATGGAGAAAGATGAGGCTTTCTGCTCCCATAAAGAGAACCAGCCTCTGAAACCCTGTACAGGGTCTCTGTGAGTCAGAACAGACTCCATGGTACATCACCACCAACACCACCACTTTGTCGTACTGTGGTGACTTGCGTGTTGCTATGATCCCAGCAGGGTATACCTATAATGGACAGCTTCCAGACTAAGACAGACCAGGAGGAAGGAGAAGTGGACTATTTCTGAATGTTTTAGCCACTGAAAACCTTATGAATATGGAGTCAGCAGCTATTCCTTTTTCCTGAGAATGATGCTCATGATGACTTAGGTGGGAACCTCCCTAGTGGCCTTTCCTGTGAGTGGGAGGGGCCCACTGAATCACTGGACCTCAACCCAGGGGATTCCACATGGAAAGGCAGTGTGGAGCAATGATTAGAGAGTGTGTGGATGAAGACATTGCCTGGTTGTCTCTTAGGAAGTGAGACTCAGGGGTCGACAAGACAGGGTTGGCCCAGGCCCACTGACTACAGGACACTGGGTCCTGCTGACTCATATCTCTCCTGTTCTCCAGAAATTTACAGAGTGAAAGGCTGTGTCCTTCCTGTTCATACCCAAGTTACTTCAATCAGCCTTCCTCTAGCTGGAATACGATTGAAAGTTCTGTTTCAAATGATATCTCATTCAGACAACTCCCACCTGTGTCCACCACCCTCTCACCTTGGCACTGAAGTAGCCCCCAAGTGGATGCCCAACCACATCTTGATTCCAAAGACTAACCAAAGCCTCATCTCAGCACAGAGCACATGACATCATCCCCAGTGGCTTTTATCACACTCAAGACAAACCCACTTTTGTGGTGTGAACCTCAGGCCCCATCCGCTCTCTTGGGGCCTGCTGGCTGGTTCTTCAAACCCCCTGGTTCTTTCCTGCCTTGGCTAACTGCACACGTTGCTCCTTCATCGAGTCCTCTGCCCACCGGCATTTGTATGTCTCAGTGCATCTTCTTGTGAAGACTTTGGGTGGAATCCCGAGTCTTCTGCATCACTATCCTCCAGTGCACTGAGATCTGTGCAGTCCTGTGTGACACATAAGTGTGCATGTCCAGAGTCTGCTGTGACACGTGTGTGTATGTTCACTAGTGTGACACCGTGTGCATATAGAGGTATGTGTATGTTTACTGTCTGTTGTGTGACACATAAGTGTGCATGTCCAGAGTCTGCTGTGAGACGTGTGTGTATGTTCACTAGTGTGGCACTGTATGCATATATAGAGGTCTGTGTACATTTACTGTCTGGTGTGACGTGAGCCTGCTCAGGATGTGAAGTGTGTGTGCATGCCCGCTGTCTGCTGTGACACATGCATGTGTCTATAGTCTGTATTTTGACGCTGTGTTTCCGTCACGTCACCTGCTCCAGAGCAGTCATTCTGATGCCTTGATTAATCTGTATTTCCAATTTCTAGACTCTGTGTAGCACAGAGCAGCACTCACCTGACAATTCACTGAACTAGTGAATGAATAAATGACAACATATGAATATTTTTAGAAATATAGAGATTACGAAGAGCTAAAGGGGCCACAAGAACATCCCTGGTGGGAGCTGGCCTGTGCCTGAGAATTGTTTTTCCCGCTAGCACTCATGTGCTATATATAATACATTTTGTGCCTAAACTAGTAAGGCATAAAATCAGAACAAAAATTTTAAAGTTATTAAAGTTGTTCCAAAGTAAAAGACATATGGAACGAATCCTCAATTTCAGAAGCTCCTGATTTGATTCTCACTAAGTTTCAGTGGACCCTACTGAACTTATCGACTGGCCACAAATATTTGCAAGAACGGTTTCTGGCTCCCACCTGTCCCTGGAGTGAGCTCCTTTTTCCAGTTGCTGCCCCACTTGATGCCTAGTTCCTGGCCGTACTCGTCTCCATACCAAACCAGCAGCTCACAGCCCGGGCGGACGGTGCGACAGGTGCGGTAGTAGATCTGCCTGTGGTACTGAAAGGCCACCAGGTTCTGCTCCTCTTCATCCCGGGCACAGTTCACATACCTGAGGTTGACAGGATGGGAGAGAATGTGAATGCCTTGATGGTCAGGTCCTGCTCCTGCTCCCTCCTGATGTTCCAGCCCAGATGCTGCCCCCGCCCTCACTGCTTCTCAAAGAAACCTCCTATCCCTGCCTCAACCTTATCTACGATGTCATGTGAATTTCTCTTCCCAAGCCCGGTTTATGGGATTAACCTGCGAGGGCCCTCCTCTCTGCCCTACTTAACCATGTTCCAAAGCCCACGTCTAGACTTACCTCCACATTGATTGGCCATGAATATGAGCTGCATCTCTAAACTCCAAAATAATTTGTATTTAATGCCACAAACCACTTGGTGATGTGCTTTATGTATTTATGATCAATAACTGCATGCCGTTTAACACTCAGCTCAAGCCTTGATGCCTCTGAGATCCCTTTCTCCAGTTCTCCCACACGTAACCTAAATACTATGCACACCTATAGGGTTCCCACAGAATCATGGAGGTCTCCTTGTCTTAGTTCATACTCATTCTGTACCCCAATAGACAGATCTCATAGGAGAGGGGCTGAATCATGAGCCACCCCCTGCAGGCTTCCAAGCACTCTTTAATCTCACTGGGCTGAGGACATTCCAGATCTCCCAGATTATAGTTGCCTTGTTTAGGTTAGGTAGGCACTATGTGGTTCTGGAGAAATATGAAAATCATAGTTACATATTCCTACAACACCCTGTTTAATGTCTGTCTCCACTAAGTCCCTTAGTCCCTCCATAAGGACATGGGCCTGAACATTGTAAGTGAGACAAGCACAGAATCAGTATGGATGAGAGAGATGAGGTGTGAGTCAGTGTCTGTGAGCTGAGCATCCTTAGTGTGTCCCTGTGGTCTTGTCTGGTACAGGTTACACATACAGGACACAGGTTCTACATACAGGACACAGGTTCTACATACAGGACACAGGTTCTACATACAGGACATGGGTTACACATACAGGACATGGGTTCTACACACAGGACACAGGTTATGCATACAGGACACAGGTTACACACACAGGACACAGGTTCTACACACAGGACACAGGTTACACCTACAGGACACGGGTTACACATACAGGACATGGGTTATACATACAGGACACAGTTTATACATACAGGACACAGGTTATACATACAGGACACGGGTTACACATACAGGACACGGGTTCTACATACAGGACACGAGTTACACATACAGGACACGGGTTACACATGCAGGACACAGGTTACACATACAGGACACAGGTTACACTTACAGGACACAGGTTATACATACAGGATACAGGTTACACATAGGACACAGGTTATACATATAGGACACAGGTTATACATACAGGACACAGGTTACACATACAGGACACAGGTTATACATACAGGACACAGGCTACACATGCAGGACACGGGTTACACATGCAGGACACGGGTTACACATACAGGACACGGGTTACACATACAGGACAC
>NW_006408957.1:1340728-1341995 GCF_000296735.1 Chrysochloris asiatica
CGACTCGATGGCACCTGACGACAACAACAAATTGGTTTCTTAAAATATTTTCTTCCTTATTGCTGATTCACCTTATGCACCTAAAATATTCCTTACATTTATTTAGTTTCTTCTTATATTTATTTTTAAAACTAACTAGGTAAATGTATTTAAAGTAATAGAGTAGGTTAAGTATTTTAATTGGGTTTAGATTAATAGACTGAGTTGAGTATTTTAACTGAGTTTAGATTAATAGACTAAAGTGAGTATTTTAACTGGGTTGTTAAGTGCTGTAAAGTTGTTCTGTCTATGTAGGGTTTCCAGAGGTTTGGACTGAAGACCTATTGGTTAGGAGAGATGTGTGAAAAACTGTGAGGGAGATCTTTATCTGTGAAGATTAACTGGTTTTTAAAACTATTTTAATCCTTCTTGCTGGTTCATCTTGTAAACTTAAAGTTATCCTTATATGTATTTTAAAAAACTAACTAAAAGCAATTTTTGATAAAGGAAACAAGTGTAAATTGCTACAATTTGATGAACTTGACCTATACTTATGGATGTAGTAGCTCAAAATACCAACTGAGAGGGAAGGAGTCTTCACATTAAGTATCAATCCTATCCTCTCTCTATATAGGATTGATAGGGATGGACAGGTTAAACATTGGCTACCTAAAGTGGGGGGAGGGGGCCTATAAAGAAGTCATGGTGTTGCACTGTGGGTTAATGCGCCAGACTGCAAAGTCATTTGAACTGCAAGGTTGGTGGTTCAAACTCACCATCTGCTCCTTGGAAACCATATACAGGGTCGCTATGGGTTGGAACCTACTCGACAGCACTTAACAACAACAAACATAAAGTCACAAAGTGACTGGCTAACAAGTTTTCAGGAGGAAGTTTAGCTTCAGAGTGTGAGGGGGAAGGCAGAATCCCCATTGAATAGTTTTCATCTTGTCTAGATGGGTCTAGTCAAAGGAGATGAGGATAAGATTCTTATGATTCAATAGTGAGTAATTGTTATCATGACTATTTGAAATGGTCACAACTGTAAAGGTAGAAGTTTTGTAACAAAAGTGGGAAGTAGTTCTTACAGTCCAGGAACAGAGGACCCTAGGACCATTAAGGGAGAAAAGCATGAGCGTAGTGCAGTACCCTATCCAGAGAAGCAGCGACAACAGAGATGTAGGCAGAGATGAGGACATGGAGAGAGGGAGCAGCTGAGGACTCTAGACTCATAGAAAGAGAAAGGCTGTGTGCTGGTGGCAGGAGGCTGGCTTACAGGATGCATCTT
>NW_006408957.1:1343060-1344512 GCF_000296735.1 Chrysochloris asiatica
CCCATTAAATTGCTTAACCTCAGTGTTCCTATATTTCTTTCATTTGAAGCTGTGAGGCATAAGGCCCAACCTGGCTAATTGCTGCAGGGAATGTGGGAGTTTGCGAATTCTTGCTGGTAATTGATTGCAGTGAGGTCTATAGTGGTCGTCAGCTTTACTTCAGACTGTTATCTGCTTTTGTGGTCTCATAAATTTAGTTACTCTACACTTAGGTTTTCTGTGAAGGGGAGTTGCTTATACAATTCCCTTGGAATTCAGACCACTGAAGCTGAAATAATTGTTTCTTCCCAAATTCTGTAAAGCTCATAGTAAAAGCCTGTGAATTTGGCAATATTATATATTTTTACAAGTGAATTCAAAGTTATCCTAAGGAGGAGATAGAAGCCAGCTTCTGAAAATCACCTGCTTTGCATGATGTTTCTCCTCCCGCTGGGACTGTGTCAAACAGCAGAAGTGAAGATGGCTCTCTACACCTGACCCTTTGAAATCCTGCTGTCCTCACCTTTCTGCCTAGGTGTCCATTCCTCTTCGGAATCCTCACTGTTGTCCATCTGCGCTTTGATCATCTGCCTGCGGTGACACATGAAAGCTGGGCGGGGGGCTCTGAGACCTGGAAAGAAGCAACATCTTTGTTCTCAGAGGCAAAGGCTGGGAAGAAGAAAGTTCAGTGACTCCGTGAATAGGCTGGAAGAGCCTTGCTTGGACAAAGAGAACCAACTTTTCCTGTGCACAAGAAGTAGTTACTGCAAAAGGAGGGGAGTGGTTGATCTTGCAGTCCAGGAGCTGAGGTCACTGGAACCTAAGGGAGAAAAGTGAAGTGTGGGACCCTATCCAGAGAAGCAGTGATGTCAGAGATGGAGGCAGAGAGGATGATGTGGAGAGATGGAGCCTCTGGGGACTCTGGATTCATGGAGGGAAAGGGACCGAGTGCTGACTGCTGGGGGGCAGGCATGCGGGGGTGTACCCTTTGGTTGGTTGGTGATGCATGCAGGGGAATGTAATCATTACAATGAAATGAAATACGATAGGATGAATGTAAAGATAATGTTCTCCCATGTAAACTATCACATGATTCATACGATAGGATGAATGTAAAGAGAATGTGCTCCCATGTAAACCATCACATGATTCATATGATAGGGTGAAGGTAAAGCTCATGTTCTCCCATGTAAACCATCATATGATCCACAATCAACACTTTTTACACAAAGAAGTCGGTACAGGAGTGCAGGCCTGCGCCCCATTGGTAGGACCCCCAGCTCTGAGCACCCCACCCCATCAGATACCTATATTAACCCCACTGGTAGGACCCCCAGCTCTGAGCACCCCACCCCGTCAATACCTATATTAACCCCACTGGTAGGACCCCCAGCTCTGAGCACCCCACCCCGTCAGATACCTATATTAACCCCATTGGTAGGACCACCAGCTCTGAGCCCTGTCAGTTCCCTA
>NW_006408957.1:1344612-1346380 GCF_000296735.1 Chrysochloris asiatica
ATAGGTTACACATAAAGGACACAGGTTACACATATAGGACACAGGTTTTCATCTCCTCAGTTCTCATTGCTCCTGGGTCAGGAGTTGCTTCCATTCCTTAAGCAGAGTCCCTGAGGGTAGAAACCTATCTCCCTCTTCTCATGGGACCATCCACCATACAAACCATCATTATATTTGCATGTGATGGAATTCTACGGAAATCAGTATAGGTAAGTGCCTCTTACTTAGTCAGGATCTTAGCCATAAAGACATGAAAGAGAGATCTATGGAGAGAAAAGTACGGAGGGAGTAAAATCCACTGAAGGAAGCATGAGGAAAAGGACACAGACCTGGGTTTTGAGCCTCATTTCTTCTCTTCTATCAAACCCCTCTGGCCTCACCTCATCCAGTTGGCCTGAGCTTCATCCTTTCCATCCACATACTCATAGTGGTTCCTCCCCTTGGTGATCTGAGTTTGAGAAAAATCAGGCCTTCTTGGTTAATAAACAGGAATTCATATCCTCCCCATTCTGTGTTAATAAACAGGAATTCGTGTCCTCCCCATTCTGTGTTAATAAACAGGAATTCATGTCCTCCCCATTCTGTGTTAATAAACAGGAATTCATGTCCTCCCCTCAGTGTTTGTTCAACCAACAGTTTGTTGGCACATGAGCTGACTCTCTGTGGGCATCTACATGTCTAACTGGACTGTCAGTCAGGAGAGCAAGGAGCCTTCTTTATCTCTGTCCCAGTCTGCACACAGCTAGCCTATGACTCCAGGATATCCTAGCTCATTCTACCAAGGCACAGGGGGAGGTGAGGGACAAGGACAAGGGCGAGGTAAGTGCTTCTCACCAGCCAGGAGTAGCCATTGTTGGCTGCCTCTTCGTCTTCTGTCACTGTGCCTTCATAGGGACCAAAGTGCAGACCTCGGGGCAGCTCAGACCCCTCGGTCCAGACTCCCAGCCCAGCCTCAGGGATGTCGGATGACCCAATTCTCAGCCCAGGGGGCAGAGTGAGGATTGAGCGATTGGGGTGCCCCTTGTCCATGGGACTGTCCTTTACAAACGTTGGGGCACCGTGAGCTGCACAAGTATCAATGAAGAAGTTTTGACACATCTCACAATCTGGAGAAAGGAACAATAGAGATTAGGGTAAAGGGTAGAACACATGTGGACACTTGTCACAATAGAAGGAGGGAGCAGTGGGGATTAGCATACAGGCTGGAACATATTCTAACACTTGTCACTATCTAGATGCGGGAGCAGTAGGGATGCGGATGGACACAGGAAGGGTAAAACAGAATTCTGGACATCCCGAGCAGTTGCAGAAAGGGCCCAGACCTCGCTTCTGGGCTCCAAGTAATTAGGGACGGTCCAGGCCCTAAGCCTTCTACTGGGGGTCGGAGGGTCAATTACAAAGGTAGTCGTCATCCTGGGGCTCCCCGATCTCCTGGTATATGAGGCCCTTCCTTTCTCGCAGGCTGTACGTCTTCACCTCCACCTCTTTTCTCCTGGGCTCTAAGGGGAAGGAAAGATAGGTGGCCAAGTTGCAGTGGCGCACAGTGTGAGGTCTCCTCTCATGAACTCATCACTGTCCTTCCACAGAATATGACTTCCCCCTAAATGTCAATTCAGAGATTCCACACACACACTGACTACAGATCCATAATGCAACTACCTGTTCCAGCTCCTCCCATGTTCAGGGTTAGCTTCCCAACCTTTCTCCTTAGAAAAAGGTTCATCACACATTGCTGATTCTGAAAAATGTGTGTTGAGGACAGATTTTG
>NW_006408957.1:1347817-1348923 GCF_000296735.1 Chrysochloris asiatica
GCTGCTAAGTTCTTGGCTGGGGGTCTAGGGGCTTATCTAAAGGAACTTGCTGAAGCAGGGAATACAGAAGCAAAAATAGCGGATTAGTCAGCTCACAGGAACACTAGATAACAATGAATAGGGTAAGTGTGACCGCAGGAGTTCACTATACAGTCAACACCACCTGTGAGGCTTGCTTCTGCCCTATCTGCCTCAAGGCCAGGGGAGCTCTGCTGGCTTTAGCAGTTCTGAGTTCTCAAGGAGCTCTATTGTTTTATACACACACACACACACACACACATATATAATAAATGCTTTATGTACACAATATTGACCAGAGAAGAAGTTTATATTTAAAAAAATATTTTAAGAAACTCGTTTGTTGATGGCACCAACACTGACATTGTTGTGTGTGGTCTAGGAGAGTGTGACTCAGAACAGACGTGCAGACCTTAATTCATAATACAACAAAAACCATTTTTGGCTCCTCTGTAAGTATCTCCAGAGTTTGGAAACGTTGTCCAAGTTAAATACGTTCTGATTTCCCTTTGCCTTTCAGTCAAACCTCCTTGGGTAACCTCCGAGTGGAGCACAGTAAACAGCAGGTGAGTATCTGCAAGTGCTATGTACAAGAACACCTTCCTCCTGGGGCCAGGCTCAGGGAAGAGCCCAGAACTGCTGTCTGCTGCTTACTCCGACACATAGTCCCACAGCATCACAGTAACCGTAGCACCGTCATAGCTACTGCTGGTTGGAGCTCCTCTGTCTTCAGACTGCCTTTGTGTGAAGAAGCTCACTTAACCCTTAGCATCTGACATAAGTTTTAGGAACAGAAGGTGCAGCAGAGATGAGATTGTATCTCTATATTTTTAACATCTTAAGAAACTGATGGGTTGTTACTACCTTTTTACAGATGACCTGGTCTTGGCTCCCGTGGGGCTGCTGGATGGATTCATATTACCGACTAGTCAGTTAGCAGTCAAGTGCTTAACCAATGCATCACCAGGACTCCTATACCCCACTGCTGCTGTCGCTGTGTGCCATCGAGTCGGTTCTAGCTCATAATGACCTTGTATAGGGTTTCTGTGGCTGTAAATCTTATGTGAGTAGAAAGTCATCTTTCTTCT
>NW_006408957.1:1349023-1349933 GCF_000296735.1 Chrysochloris asiatica
GTGATTTGAAAATGATTTCTGAAGTACCACTAATTAAAGCCTGTGCTTCTAATTGGAGTCCTGGTGTGGTGCAGTGGGTTGCTGCACTGGGCTACAATGTCAGTTTGAACTACCAGATCGGCAGTTCGAACTTACCAGCAGCTCCTTGGAAACCCTATGCAGAGTTGCTATGAATGGGAACCGACTGGACAGCACTTAACAACAATGCTTGTAATTAGGAGTCTCTGTGTAGCACAAATGACTACGTGCTCAGCTACAATAAGAAAGAGTACAAGTTCAAATCTACCCCGAGGCATGCCAGAAGAAAGGCCTCGCAATCAACTTCTGAAAACCTTATGAAGCACACGTCTACTCGGACTCATGGAGTCCTCATAAGTCAGAGGCAACTGGTTTCCTATTTGAAGTCCCTTGGTGTACAAACAGTTAAGGTTTCACCTAGGAACAAAAAAGGTCAGAGTTAGAATCCATCCAGAAGTGCTTGGAACAAAGGCCGGGTGATCCACTTCCTTCTGAAAGGTCACAGCCAGTAAAAACCTTACGGAGCACAGCTTTACCCTTGACACATGCGTTGTGATGAGCTGGAATTCACTGTAGCAATTTAATTTCTTTATGTGTCTGGTGAGGTGTTGGAGTCCTAGTATGCAGTTGCAGAATAATCGCTGGATTTGTACTACAAGATCAATGGTTCAAACCCACCATTTGCTCTTCAGAAACCTTATACAGGGTCACTATGAGTCAGAACTGACTTAATGGTACCTAGCAACAACATTGTTAATTTTATCACTTTATTAAAACACTTTTAAAATATTGATAAAATGTCATCTGTTTCATCTATGTAGTTGTCCTATATTTTTTTTTTTTTTAAGTTTTCATTGTGAATTGAGTGATAGTTTACATGGGAGAACATCGG
>NW_006408957.1:1350033-1351104 GCF_000296735.1 Chrysochloris asiatica
TTTCTATGGCTGTAGCCTTTCTGAAGTAGATTACCGGACCTTTCTTCTGCTATGCATGCCTCGGGTTAGGGTTAGGGTTAGGGTTAGCTGTTTGTGCCATCCAGGAACTCCTAGTTAGAAAATTTAATTAATGCTACTGCAGAAATCATTTTCAAATCACCCTTGGTTGCAAGAAGCCTATGAGGTCAGTATTTTAAGATGGCCATTTTCTAGATGAGGAAACTGAGGTGTAGACATGTTCAGTTACATACCTAAGATGACAGTATCCGTGGGAGTAGACTCCAATCGAAACACTTACTTGCTCTTTAGCATGTGCATACATTATAAAGCTCATTGTGTCTCCTCTAAAGTCCAGCCGATGATTCAAACCTCAGGCCTTCTCTGGTGTGCTAAAATGCTCTCACTCTAAGGTCCTGATGAAGAGAAACCTATTTATATGGTTTCCTTACTATTCAGTCCCATGCAAATATAAGGGCAGTTTATATAGTGTGAATGGTCCCAGAGAATGAGCTAGGTCCTCACCTTCAGGGACTCCACTTAGGAAGAGGAAGTAGTCAGTTAGTCAAGTGCTTAACCAATACATCACCAGGACTCCTATACCCCACTGCCGCTGTGTACCATTGAATCAGTTCCAGTAGTCAGTTAGCAGCCCAAGTGCTTAACCATTGCATTACCAGGACTCCTATACCTCACTGCTGCTGCCGCTGTGTGCCACCGAGTTGGTTTCGGCTCATAATGACCCTACCCTGTGCAGAGCACACACTTTTCAGTAGAAATGCATTCCTGTAGGATTTGAGTTGAGTCCTCTGGGCCCTGATTAAGAAGCCCTATTGGCGCAGTGGGTTAGCGTTGTGTCACTAACCATAAGGTAAGCAGTTTGAAGCCACCAGCCTCTTCCTAGGAGAGGGATGAGGCTGTCTGTTTCTGTAAATATTGTCCTGTAGGGTTTTTGTGAATTTGCATCAACTCAAGAAGAGGAGGTTTGGTTTTGGGAATTGGCACCTCTCCTGTGGTTTGGATTGTCTGTGTAGCAGGCCTGCTCCTCTGAGCTAAGGGCTCTTTGGGACCCCG
>NW_006408957.1:1352447-1353051 GCF_000296735.1 Chrysochloris asiatica
AGAGGGAATAGAAGCCAATACTGTTGAATGATGATGCACTGAGAAGACTGTAAACTTTGTAATGAAATGATGGTGTAAAACCGATATTCTTCCATGTAAACTATCAATTCACAATAAAAAGTTAAACAAAGTTAAACACACACACACCGATGTATTGATCATTACTGATGATTAGAATGCAAAGGTTGGAAACAAAGAGCAAGGGTCAGTAGTTGGAAAATATGGACTTGGTAATAGAAATGATGCTGGAGATCGCATGATAGAATTCTGCAAAACCAATGATTTGTTTCTTTCAAAAACCTTCTTTAGACAGCATAAGAGACAAGTATACACATGGACTTCACCAGATGGAATACACAGAAATCAAATTAACCACATCTGTGGAAAGAGACTGTGGAAAAGCTCCATACATTCAGCGAAAACAAGACGAGGGGCAGATTGTGGAACAGACCATCATTTGCTCATGTGCAAATTCAGACTGAAGCTGAAGAAAATGAAAACAAGTCCACGAGAGCCAAAATATGACCTTGCATATATCCCACCTGAACTTAGAGATAATTTGAAGAACAGGTTTGATACATTAAACACTAAAGACTGAAGACCA
>NW_006408957.1:1359459-1361196 GCF_000296735.1 Chrysochloris asiatica
TCCTACAGCACCACACCAGGATTTCTGGGTTAGAGACCAGCTAAATGATGCAGTTTGTCTTGTAGCTGAGAGATTAGGGAGGCTCTTTAGAGCTGAACTACTTGATGGTTTCTTGTGTCCCAGTGTTCTGGGTCACAAACCACAACCAAATCCATTGCCATCATTCCAACCCATAGCGACCCTGTAGGAGACTTGGAGCCAGAACTGCTCCAACGAGTTTCCAAGGCTGCAATCAACAAATCAACAAGCAATCATTATGGAAGGCCATTGCCACATATCTCCAGGGAACCAACTGGTAGGTTCCAACCACCAATCTTTCAGTTAGCAACTACACTTCATGTGCTTCTTTCTATATATAAATTGAAAACTCTAAGTAACTTCTAATGATTTACAGGTTTCATATGTCTCAGTTAACATTAGAGAACTTCACAAAGGTACACACAGCTCAATTTCTAAATTCATATTGTTGTTGTTAAGTGTCTTTGAGTTGGTGCCGACTCATAGTCATCCTGTGTAGCGTTTCTAAGGCTTAAAACAACAACAACAAATTTTTATTATGAATTGAGTGTAGGTTTACAGAGAAGAGTATTAGTTTATGTTCAACAAAGTCCTTTACTTCATGACATGGTTTCAATCCCCTCCATTTACCAATAGTTAATGCATTTACCTTAGTTAATGTGCCAGACTGCAAAGAACTGCAAGGTTGGCTGTTCAAGCTCACTAACTGTTCCTCGGGAGCCCTATACATGGTCTCTATGGGTCGGAACCGATTCGATGGCACTTCACAACAACAACAATGTTGCTTTAACTATTGTATTCCTCTGTGTCACCTGCTACCTTCATCTTTCCTCTGCTAATTTCCCTCTTGTATATTGCCTGCCCTGTCACCATGTTAATATGTGTCTAACCTCTCGACCACAGAGCTCTGGTAGTGTAGTGGTTGTGAGTCGGGCTGCTAACATCAAGGTCAGTGGTTCAAAACTCCCAGCCTTTCCACGGGAGAAAGAATTCCATGGTAATTCCACAGGAGCTCTCTGCTCCTGTAAAGATTAGCAGCCTCAGAAATCCTTAGCCAAGTTGCTATGGTTCAGAACTGACTCCACAGCACATCACCACCACCCTCTAGCCCATGAATAAGTATTCCTCATCATAACCATCATAGATGGTCTCTTTTATCAGGAAACCTTTTCGTAACTATTTACAACGTTGGCCTCATACAATGTTTGTACTTTTGTGATTAACTAATTTCACTCAACATAACATCCTCCAGGTTCTTCCATGTTGTGGGATGTTTCACAGATTCATCATTATTCTTCAATGTTTGGTGGTGTTCCACTGTGTGTATGTACTGAAATGTATTTAACCATTCTTCTGTTGATGGTCATTTAGGCTGTCTCCACCTTTTTTATGTCTCTTGTAGACAGCATATTGAAGGATCCTGGTTCTTATCCAATTTCTTCTTTGTGTCTCTGTCCTGGCACATTGAATCCATTTACATTCAGTGTAATTATCCATATGTATGAATTGATGTCATTTTTATTTTTTCTTTTGTGTGTGTGGTGCTGCTAGAGTCTGTCTTCCACATATTTATCTATGCTGAGTTCATTTTATTTGTGAGTTTTCTTTTAGTTTTCCTTTCTGTCATGTTGTTGTTGTCAGGTGCCATGGAGTCAGAACCGACTCATAGCGACCCCATGCACAGCAGAATGAAACAATGTCCGATCCTGGGCCAACCTC
>NW_006408957.1:1361296-1362557 GCF_000296735.1 Chrysochloris asiatica
GAGACATTCAGGTTTGTCATGCATACACTCATGTAGCATAGCAAGGGAGTGAAATAAGACCTCACAGCCTTCACTCAGAACTGGAGAATCAGACTCAACAATTACAATGACGATGTTTGTTCAATAGTTAGAGTCCAAATCTTTACTCTTTAGGCTTTTAACTTTAATAAGAGATCCCATGAGGAAGGGTTAACCATGGCTGCAAGTTGGCGGTGGTCCCGTGTAGTTATGGGGTCCAAGGCTGGTGGCAATGGACAGAATCTCACTCCCATGTCTGCCGTATCTCAGTGTCAGTGTGGGGACAGAAATTTGGGTTTATATGTGAGTTTGTTACCTTGACACGATGTCACAAGGGCCAGTTGACATCAGAGGATGGTTTTCATGGCTGTTGTTAAGTGTCATGGTGTCAAGTCTGACTCACAGTGGCTCTGTGTACTGTTTCTGAGGAGTGGTTGGTGGGTTTGAACTGACAACCTGTGGTTAGCAGTTCCATACTTATCCTACAGCACCACACCAGGACTTCTGGGTTAGAGACCAGCTAAATGATGCAGTTTGTCTTGTAGCTGAGAGATTAGGGAGGCTCTTTAGAGCTGAACTACTTGATGTTTTCTTGTGTCACAGTGTTCTGGGTCAAAAACCACAACCAAATCCATTGCCGTCATTCCAACCCATAGTGACCCTGTAGGAGACTTGGAGCCAGAAGTGCTCCAAAGAGTTTCCAAGGCTCCAATCAACAAATCAAAAAACAATCTTTATGGACGGCCATTGCCACATTTCTCCAGGGAAGCAACTGGTGGGTTCCAACCACCAACCTTTCAGTTAGCAACCACACTTCATGTGCTTCTTTCTATATGTAAATAGAAAACTCTGAATAACTTCTAATGACTTACAGGTTTCATATGTCTCAGTTAACATTAGAGAACTTCACAAAGGTACACACAGCTCAATTTCTAAATTCATATTGCTGTTGTTAAGTGTCTTTGAGTTGATTACAACTCATAGCCACCCTGTGTAGCGTTTCTGAGGCTTAAAACAATAACAACAACACATTTTAATTATGAATTGAGTGTAGGTCTACAGAGCAGAGTATTAGTTTATGTTCAACAAAGTACTTTGCTTCATGACGTGGTTACAATCCTCTCCATTTACTAATAGTTAATAGCCTTTACCTCGGTTAATGCGCCTGACTGCAAAGAACTGCAAGGTTGGCTGTTCAAGCTCACCAGCTGTTCCTCGGAAGCCCGATACAGGGTCTCTATGG
>NW_006408957.1:1363765-1365672 GCF_000296735.1 Chrysochloris asiatica
GAGTCCAAAGAACACACTTCAGCAGTTTTGTAAAGTTGATCTGGTCATTACAAATTCTTTTACTTCCTGTTTATCATAAAATGTCCTATTTTTACCATCATATTTGAGTGACAGCTTTACTGGGTATATGATTCTTGGTTTGCATTTTTTTTTTTCTTTACTGGGTATATGATTCTTGGTTTGCATTTTTTTTTCTTTCAGAGTTTTGTGTATGCCATCTGATTGTGTTCTACTTGCATGGTTTCTGCTGAGAAATTAGAACTTATTCTTATAGGTTCTCCTTTGTAGACAACTTTTCATTCGCCACTAGCTGCTTTCAGGATTCTTGCTTTGTGGTTGGCTTTGGAAAGTTTGATAATGATATGTCTTGGTGCTTTTCTTATGGAATCTATCTTGTTTTGAGTTCATTCAGCTTTTTGCATGCTCATCTTCTTGTATTTCATGTTGTTGTTGTTGTTGTTAAGTACCATGGAGTCGGTTCCGACTCATAGTGACCCTGCACAGGGTTTCCAAGGCTGTAAATCTTTATGGGAGCAGAACACCTCATCTTTCTCCCACAGAATGACGGGTCGTTTCAAACTGCCAACCTTGAGGTTCATAGCCCGATTTGCAGGGAAATTTTTTCCAACAACTCCTTGATACTTTTCTCTGCGCTTGTTTCTTCTTGTATTGGAATTCCACACCACCTGTAAGTTGTCCTCTTCATGGTGATCCACATAACTCTTACGCTGTCTTCATATTTTTTCTTTTCTTTTTTCAGATTGTTTCTCTAACATAGTAGTATAGAGAGTTGTCGTCAAGCTCACTAATTCAGGTTTTCATTGCTTCACATTCACTCCTTTGTCTTTTCATTGTGTTGTCCATTACTAAGATCTTATTATTAATCTTCTGGATTTCTAATTGCAGGTTTTATATTGTTTTAAAATTTGTATATATTTTGTCCATTTCTTCTTATAGTGTTTCCTAAATTCTTATAAAGTTTTTATTGTGTTCTTCTTGCTTTCCTTGATCTTTCTATGGCTCCATTGATGGTACTCAATTATCATTCTTTTGAATTCTTTTTCAGTTAGTTCCATTATTTTTTCTTCCTCAGATACATTTTCTGGCTCTGAATCTAAATCATTTGTTTGCACCATTATCTCTTGTTTCTTCATGTGAGCTGAAATAGTCTGTTGTATCCAGGGCATTATGGTGTTGTAAAACAAACAGTGCAGTTGTTAGACCCAGAGGGGAGAAATCTCTGGTGGACTTCTGCAATTCAAGGAGTTCACAAGGTGGTTGTGGAAGGGTATTAACAGCAAAGTTCCTGCTAGATAGAGTTCCTATTGGCCTCAGTGTTGTTTATGTTCAGAGCACTCAAGCTGGAAGTAGTTAGTAGGGGCCCTTGATGGAGCTGATTTCAGTGTGTGTTAGGAACACAGGGCATCTGGTTAAAGGGTGACTGGTTAAATGCTGTTCTGGTGGCTCTGTGTGTTTTATAGGTCTGGAGTTGAGCCCATCTGGTTTCAGGGTGTGTTAGGACCACAGGGCATCTGGTTAAAGGGTGACTGTTTAAATGCTGTTCTGGTGACTCTGTGGGTTTTGTAGGTCTGGATTTGAGTCCGCCTGAATCCAGGTACTAAAGTGACACACCAAAGAGGTGCAAATGGTCCCACATCACACTGGCTCCCAACCATGTATGTCTGAACACCCAGAAAGCAGGGTCTGCACTGAGGGTGGGAGCTGGCCACACATCTGGTAACCAGAGGAGTGTTTGGAAAAAGAAAATTGTACCTCTTCCATCGCCCATGCAAATCTGCTCTGTCAGGCCTCCCTCTGCTGCCAAAGTTGCTCACAAGATGGTTGAGCCATGTCTGAGCATCTGATCACCTGTCAGTCTCCCTCTCTCATTGTCCCTGCTCTGCCTC
>NW_006408957.1:1392072-1393361 GCF_000296735.1 Chrysochloris asiatica
GCAATTTTTTTCATCTTATATCTAACCTAAGTGTATTTTGGTTTTGTTTTTTTGGAGGCTTTTATTTTAGAAAACTACAGAGACATTAAAGTTTGTCATGCATACACTCACGTAGCATAGCAAGGGAGTGAAATAAGATCTCGTAGCATTCACTTAGAACCGGAGAATCAGAATCAACAATTGCAATGACAATATTTGTTCAATAGTTAGAGTCCAAATCTTTATTCTTCAGGCTTTTACTTTTAATAAGATATTTCATGAGGAAGGGTTAACCATGGCTGTAAGTTGGTGGTGGTCCTGTGTAGTTATAGGGTCCAAGGTTGGTGCAGTGGACAGAATCTCACTCCCATGTCTGCCGTCTCTCAGCGTCAGTGTGGGGACAGAAATTTGGGTTTATATGTGAATTTATTACCTTGACACAATGTCACAAGGGCCAGTTGACATCAAAGGATGGTTTTCAGGGCTGTTGTTAAGTGCCATGGTGTCAAGTCTGACTCACAGTGGCCCTGTGTACTGTTTCTGAGGAGTGACTGGTGGGTTTGAACTGACAACCTTGTGGTTAGCAGTTCCATACTTGTCCTTCAGCACCACACCAGGACTTCTAGGTTAGAGACCAGCTAAATGATTCAGTTTGTCTTGTAGCTGAGAGATTAGGGAGGCTCTTTAGAGCTGAACTACTTGATGTTTTCTTGTGTCACAGTGTTCTGGGTCACAAACCACAACCAAATCCATTGCTGTCATTCCAACCCATAGCGACCCTGTAGGAGACTTGGAGCCAGAACTGCTCCAACGAGTTTCCAGGGCTGCAATCAACAAATCAACAAGCAATCATTATGGAAGGCCACTGCCACATTTCTCCAGGGAAGCAACCCCTAACCCCTAACCCCTAACCCTAACCCTAGTCAATAAAGCATAGGTAAACATCTTTCTGATATTCGCTGCTTTCAGCCAAGATCCATCGGACATCAGCAATGATGTCTTTTGTTCTACGACCTCTTCTGAATCCAGCTTGAACCTCTGGAAGTTCTCTGTCAATGTATGATTGTAGCCGTTTCTGTATTGCCTTTAGCAAACCTTGAAGTTGTCCAGGACTTCATTCTTCTTGGATCAACTATCAACATTAGCGGAAGCAGCAGTCAAGAGATAACACGACAAATCTGCTGCACAGGAACTTTTTAAAGTGTTGAAGAGCAAAGATGTAACCTTGAGGACTAAGGTGCGCCTGACCCAAGCCATTGTGTTTTCAATAGCCTCATGTGGATGTGAAAGCTGGACAGTGAATAAGGAAG
>NW_006408957.1:1394819-1396636 GCF_000296735.1 Chrysochloris asiatica
TTCCTCTAGTCCACACGGGAGGTTTACCTGATTGTCGATCTCCTCAGGCCAAGGTGACTGGTCTCCTGAGTCTGAATCAGTAATCGCCAGGCATGTTCATGACGGACCTCCATCTGCAGACTTTTGGTTTCAGAAAGCTGTTTAAACATGCATCTCTGGATGCAGCTCCTGGCCCAGTAAGGGGACCAGCCTGTTATTTTCTCTTACCCAATGAAGCAGTTCAGGGGGTTCAGGAAGAAATGGTCCTCAGGCTCCCCTGAGATCTCAGTCACCATCACTGTCCCCATTATTATTTTCAGCTGAGGTCCGTGGGTGGGGCAATAGGGGGTGGCAGAGGTTGATGCCAAATCATGCAGAGCCCCTTACCCACTGACAAAGTTAGTGTTCTGCAGGCAATAAAACTTGTTCAACCATTTGTTGACGTTGATGGCGTTTTCTACCATGTCCTCCCCTGAGATTTGGGCATTTTTTTTTTTTTCAGTTTTTCAGTTTTTATTTTTGATTTTGCATAAGCACATCAGTCCTTGCTTAAGGCACTCGTTCCTTTGCGGGATCCTCCCTGGGGTCCCACAGGTTTACCTCTAGTGGTCTTTTAGGAGGACAGTTATGGCCTGAGATTTCTCGCGCTCTCAGCTGTTAAATACCTCGAAGGTGATGTCCTCTGGGATGGATTCAGGCCAATTGCCCTGTCAAATTTCTGACATTTCTTTCTAAAATCCTGGGTGCTTAGGGAGATAAAAATCCTGTTAACCATTCGGATATTTGCTGAGTTCTCAGGATCAAGATCTGTGTATTTACAGTAAACCTGGTAGATTCATTTAAAGAAATCAGAGGGGTCCTCAGTTGGCTTCTGCTGAATTACTTGTACCATGTTAAAGTTTTTTGGTTTAGGAATTCCCTTTTTCAGACCTCTGAGAATGCACCTTTCATAGTGTAGCATAGTGGTTACAAATTGGCCTGCGAACTACAAGGTCAGAAGTTCAAAACCACCAGCTGTTCAGCAGGAGAAAGACGAGGCCCTCCACTCCCATAAACATTTACTGCCTTGGAAACCATGCACAGAGTCACCACGAGTCAGAACTGTCTCCAGGGCACACCACCATCACCACCACCAGTCGTGGCAGGCCCATCTAGATTTGAATTTGTGTCAGCTAGAGGAATTGCCTTACTGGGGGCAAGCGTCCCGTTCAGGATTTTTTGGATGCATGCTCTTTCGTTCCATGTCTTACCTCAGACCAGCCTTTCTCATCCCTGGTGAGGAGCATTGTTAACCGAGCCTGAATATCTGCCCAGTTAGGATGATGGGGAGCAAAATAGTGGTTATTAAATTTGTTATTTTGGTTAGGTCATCCTAGTGTGGCATTGTGAGTCAATGTGCTGGACCACAAAGTCTGTCCGAACCACAAGGTCAGCGGTTCAAGTCCACCAGCCGCTTCTTAGAAAACTCACACAGGGTGACCATGAGTCAGAACCGACCCAGCAGCACTGAACAACATTTCAATAAGAAGCATTTGAATGTTTCCTATTTAGCAAGTCCAAGATAGAGAACGAAGTCTGTGCCTAGTAATATCCTGCAGCTTGCCCTTCTGTATTCAATTCTGTGGGCATCTGCAGAGGGTGTGTTGCCTTGACTATGTTCCGGGTAGCCCTCTACCGAAATGGGTCCCTAGAAGGGTATGGTATAGAGAAATCACTTCCAAACTGCTTTCCTCAGCGGCTGAATATGGCCGGGCAGGTTCACTAGGTCAAGTTATGATTTTATCTAATGGTAGCTGCTGGGATAGCAAAGGTTGTAATAAGAGGAGGTGACAATCAAA
>NW_006408957.1:1397528-1400721 GCF_000296735.1 Chrysochloris asiatica
ATTACAGTAAAACACCATTTCCTTTGATGTCATGGGAGGGAACCCAAACCATTGTAGTTAAGTGTATGTAGTGCCATAGGACCCACTCAGATTCCGTAGCTGGTGCCGTGGAACCCTAAAGACCTGGCACAACAAGCCGCGCTGCGGTTACATGCACACTGGCATTCAACCAGTCACACAGAGTTTATTGAAGTTCCACACCCCCCTTTTGGGGAGTCCCTGACTGAGGCCTGTAGGTGAGGCCTTGGAAGGAGATCAGCCTTCCACTTCTGTTCGTAGAGACAGGTCTAGTTGGGTTTAAACCGTACACCTGGCCCCTGGTATACCTGTTGCTGAAGTCTTGACTTTTGAGTCCGGTCAGGAGAGGTGGGTGCCGCGGCTGGCTGCCCCTACTCGGAGGAGGAGGGACCTTCAAATGTGGCGGTGGCACGCTGTCTCATCCACCGAGAAGAGCTCCACGCTGTCTCATCCGCCGAGAGGAGCTCGCCATTAGTCACTTCCTGACTATGATCCAGTGGTTCAAGGGGCCAGGGTGGTCGGTTTCCCGGTCAGGGAACCAAATGTTACAGCAGTTTTAGGTTCATGGCCGAAGAAACCGAGGACACTCGGAGAGGTGAAGCAGTTTCAGATTTTATTAAGCCGGCTGACTCAGAGAAGCTATTTTCTCCAGATTCTGAGCCCTGTATGGAGGGTCAGAGTCTGGGAGGGGCCAGGCTGCATACCTGTTTGGGAGCAGGGGGAAACCAGGGGAATTGGTCCCATTTGGTGGCCTGATTAGCATTTTAGCTTGCTTCCTGGGCTGGAGAGGGCAGTGACCTTTTCCTGTTCAGATTAACATAAAGATAGTATTTTGGGAAAAGAAATAATAAAGCAATGAACTTCTTCACACATTTGCTTTTGGCGGGGGGTGGGGTGGGGAACAAACAGGCAATAATCCTTCTCAAACATTCCATCTTTGCTGATCATTAACTAACTTCAAGACCTAATGACTAAGTCGCCTCCATTTTGTTGAGGTCAGTTGTTGTTAAGTGCCACCGAGTCGGTTCTGACTCCTAGCGACCCTATACAGAGTTTCTGAGGCTGTAAATCTTACGGGAGTAGACCCATGTGATCACTTGCAGTTAGCAGCATTGAGGTACCAGGGTTCCTTCCACAGAAAACTATTGTTGTTAAGCACCATCGAGTCAGTTCTGACTCAGTGATTATGTAGTGTGTCTGAGGAGTGGCTGGTGGATTTGAACTGCCAGCCTTGCATTTCAACCTGACCTTGTAGTTTAGTGCTTATCCTATAGAGCAATACCAGGACTCCGCATTGAAAACTGCTGTCATTAAGTGCTGTGGAGGTGGGTCAGACTCATAGTGATGTTGTGTAGGGTTTCTGAAGAGTAGCTGGTTGGATTTGAACCACTGACCTTGCGGTTCAGTGCTTACCCTATGGCACCACACCAGGACTCCAAATTAGATCACAGCCTAGAAAACTCTTGAGACACTTCTCCTGTGTTGTTGTGTGCCCTTGAGTTGGTTCAGACTAATTACGACCCTGTACAGGGTTTCCAGGGCTAAGATCCTTGCTGTGATGCTGTAGGAGAAGCATCAACCGTTCCTCAGAAATGCTACACAAGGTCTCCATGAGTCAGAACTGACTCCAGGGCTCTTAACAACAACAGTCTTTAAGGAGCAGACAGTGATTTCACACAACCTCTGAAGCATGCATGTCTGCACCCAATCAAAAAAGTGCAAATAGAAACTCAGACTTGACTGGGATGTTACAGGTGTGATTAGGGTGTGGTAGTGGGCTGCATTAGACTTAACTGAAGGAGCTCTGGTAGCGTAGTGGTTGCGAATTGGGCTGTGAACCTCAAGGTCAGCAGTTCAAAACTACCAGCGGTTCCACAGGAGAAAGATGAGACTTTCTGCTCCTGTAAAGATTTACAGCCTCGGAAACCCTGTCCAAGGTCGCTATGGGTCAGAACTGACTCCACAGCACATAACAACAACAGTTAACTGCATTACAGTTTTTTAACTGATATTTTCAATTATGGCAAGGAGCTCTGGCAGCATAGTGGGTTGGTTACAAGTTGGATTGCTAACCTCAAGGCCAATAGTTTGAAACCACCAGGGGCTTTCAAAAGGGATTGCATATATGGAATCCTAGTGTGTCGCTGTGGGGTCCTGCACTGGACTGCAAGATGGCTTTGAATCACAAGGTTGTTGGCTCAACCTCACCAGCTGCTCCTTGGAAACTCTATACGGGGTCACTGTGAGTGGGATTAGACTCGATGGCACTAAACTACATCAACTATACATATATAATATTATTTGTTTGCTTGCTTATTTATTGAGGATCCGCAGCTGAGTCATGAGAAATTTTTACACATGGCAATGATCTCTCATTTGAAAATGAGATCAGCACAGAAGAAGAAAATACTCAAAAAGTGGCTTCCTTTAAAGCTAGGAAAGTAAAAATAACAATGATTTTTGGTTTTGAAATTTGTTGTACTTTAGTGCTGTCGAGTCCGGTTTTGAAATAAAAATTATTATTTTAAAATAAGGTGATTTTCAAACTCTGGAAAATGCACGGTTCTGTGCTCACTATTGGGGAAAAGTCCTGGCCGTGAGGAGGAAGCTTGGTCTTCATTACGGTCTCGGTAGATCCCGGGGGGGAGGGGAGGGAAGAGGGCACCTGCTCTGGCTTTGGGAGCAGCGCCCAGGTCCGTCCGCACTGAGCAACAGGCAGTTCCCACGCTCGCTTGGGGATTTGACCTGGTGGGCAGAACAGACGGCTCGTGTGCCCTCTAGCGGCCGTCTGCCAAATTGTGGAATTCGGTGTCCGGATTCTCAACCATGGACTAGGAAGTGAAACTTGAAGTAGGGCACATGAGCTGGTACCTTGATGGGAATGGTGGAGAACAGGGCTGCGCTGAGATAGAAAAGGCTGAACTACTTCTCACCGGGATTCAGATCTTATGGTTCCACACACCCGCCTCTCCATCAGGACCAGATGAATCACTGGCCGAACCTACTGATAAATTTCCAGGTACCCTTCAGACTGCCCAGAGCAGCCACAGCCTGCAGGGGCTGCCCTAGGTGGTGGGTGGAGGTGGAATTGGCTGAAGTCTCAGATGATGATGGGACACATATTCGGGGCCCAGGCTCCTGTGTTCCCACCTGTGCCTGCTCCTCGGATGAGACT
>NW_006408957.1:1401993-1403849 GCF_000296735.1 Chrysochloris asiatica
AAAACATAAAGGAAGAAATGAAGATAAACTTAAGAGCAGAAATAAATATAAATGTGTTGTTATGTACTGTAGAATCAGTTCTAAGTCATAGCGACCCTGTATAGGGACTTCTGAAAGCAGTTGACAGGTTTGAACAGCCAATCATGCAGTTAGCAGTCCAGTGTTTATCCTACAGTGTCACACCAGGAGACAGATACAACTAAAGTGCCTGAGAAAATCAAAAGGGTCTTTTCTAAAAAGGCTAACAAGAATTTTAAGAAACATACAAAATAAAATTAAAATATTGGCTTTAAGACGATATTATTTATGGTAACAAAAAGGCATAAAGTTGTTCATTATAAGTCCACAGCAGACATGAGTAGCCTCTATGGGGATAATAATAAAATGTAATAAAAGACATGATCACAAACTTAAAGAAGAGGACTTCCGGCAAGATGGCTGACTAGGCAGACACACTGTATCAGAGATATGAGAGACGTAATAAAACAGACACAGATAACAACCCTGGCACCCTGAACTTCAGAATACAGGTTAGGGAGGTGGGTGCAGTGCTTTCTGGGAGGAGAGGCAGAGCAGGGACAACAGGAGAGAGAGAATGACAGGAGATGCTCAGACATGGTTCAACCATCTTGTAAACAACTTTGGCAGCAGAGGGAGGCCTGGCAGAGCAGATTTGCATGGGCAATGGAAGAGGTACAATTTTCTTTTTCCAAACACTCCTCTGGTTACCAGCAGTGTGGCCAGCTCCCATCCTCGGTGCAGACTCTGCTTTCTGGGTGTTCAGACACACATGGTTGGGAGCCAGTGTGATGTTGGGCCATTTGCACCTCTTTGGTGTGTCACTTTGGTACCTGGATTCAGGAGGACTCAAATCCAGACCTACAAAACCCACAGAGTCACCAGAACAGCATTTAAAGAGTCACCCTTTAACCAGATGCCTTGTAGTCCCAACACACACTGAAAACAGCTCCATCAAGGGCCCCCACTAACTTCAGACCTACAAAACCCACAGAGCCACTAGAACAGCATTTAAACAGTCACCCTTTAACCAGATGCCCTGTGGTCCTAACACACACTGAAACCAGATGGGCTCAACTCCAGACCTATAAAACACACAGAGCCACCAGAACAGCATTTAACCAGTCACCCTTTAACCAGATGCCCTGTGGTCCTAACACACACTGAAATCAGCTCCATCAAGGGCCCCTACTAACTACTTCCAGCTTGAGTGCTCTGAACATAAACAACACTGAGGCCAATAGGAACTCTATCTAGCAGGAACTTTGCTGTTACAACCCTTCTACAACCACCTTGTGAACTCCTTGAATTGCATAAGTCCACTAGAGATTTCTCCCCTCTGGGTCCAACAACTGCACTGTTTGTTTTACAACACCATAATGCCCTGGAAACAACAGACTATTTCAGCTCACATGAAGAAACAAGAGAGAATGGCTCAAACAAATGATTTAGATTCAGAGCCAGAAAACATATCTGAGGAAGAAAAAGTAATGGAACTAACTGAAAAAGAATTCAAAAGAATGATAATTGCGTACCATGAATGGATCCATAGAAAGATCAAGGAAAGCAAGAAGAACACAATAAAAACTTTATAAGAATTTAGGAAACACCATAAGAAGAAATGGACAAAATATATACAAAATTTAAAACAATATAAAACCTGCAATTAGAAATCCAGAAGATTAATAATAAGATCTTAGTAATGGACAACACAATGAAAAGGCAAAGGAGTGAATGTGAAGCAATGAAAACCTGAATTAGTGAGCTTGACGACAACTCTCTATACTACTATGTTAGAGGAACAATCTGAAAAAAGAAAAGAAAAAATATGAAGAAAG
>NW_006408957.1:1405199-1405811 GCF_000296735.1 Chrysochloris asiatica
AAGACCCCCAACGAGATGGATTGACCAGGTGGCATCATTGATGGACTCAAGTGTGGCAGCGGTAGTGAGGTTGGCCCAGGATCGGACATTGTTTCCGACTCCATGGCACCTGACAACAACAACATGACAGAAAGGAAAACTAAAAGAAAACTCACAAATAAAATGAACTCAGCATGGAAAAAATATAAATGACATCAATTCATACATATGGATAATTACACTGAATGTAAATGGATTCAATGTACCTGGACAGAGACACAAAGAAGAAATTGGATAAGAACCAGGATCCTTCCATATGCTGTCTACAAGAGACATAGAAAAGGTGGAGACAGCCTAAATGGCCATCAACAGAAGAATGGTTAAATACACTTCAGTACATACACACAGTGGAACACCACAAAACATTGAAGAATAATGATGTATCTGTGAAACATCCCGCAACATGGAAGAACCTGGAAGATGTTATGCTGAGTGAAATTAGTCAATCATGAAAGTACAAACATTGTATGAGGCCAATGTTGTAAATAGTTACGAAAAGGTTTCCTGATAAAAGAGACCATCTATGATGGTTATGATGAGGAATACTTATTCATGGGCTAGAGGGTGGTGGTG
>NW_006408958.1:0-5616 GCF_000296735.1 Chrysochloris asiatica
AGCTTTGTTTTTCACTATGACCTTCAATGCAGCTTGGACTTCTTCTTTCAGTACCATGGGTTCTTGCTCATATGCTACCCCTTGAAACGTTGAACACTGACCATTTCCTTTTGGTACAGTGACTCTGTGTATACCTTCCATCTTCTTTGGATGCTTCCTGCATCATTCAATAATTTGCCCAAAGAATCTTTCAGTACTGCAAGCCGAGTCTTGAATTTTTTTCTTCAGTTCTTTCAGCTTGAGACATGCTGAGTGCGTTCTTCCCTTTTGGTTTTGTAACTCCAGGTCTTTGCACGTTTCATTACAATAGCTTACTTCTCAAGCTGTCCTCAGAAATTTTCTGTTCGGCTTTTTACTTCCTCATTTCTTCCAGTTGCTTTAGCTTCCTTATGCTGTATTCATCCTACAGCTCTTTTGGTCTTCAGTCATTAGTGCCCAATGCATCAAATCTGTTCTTGAGATGGTCTCTAAATTCAGGTGGGATATATTCAAGGTCATATTTTGGTTCCTGTGGACTTGTTTTAATTTTCTTCAGCTTCATCCTGAATTTGCACATGAGCAATTGATTGTCTGTTCCACAGTCTGCCCCTGGCCTTGTTTTGGCTGATGATATGGAGCTTTTCCACCATCTCTTTTCACAGATGTAGTCAGTTTGATTTCTTTGTATTCCATCTGGTGAGGTTCATGTGTATAATCTCCTTTTATGCTGTTTAAAAAGGGTATTTGCAATGAAGACGTCATTGATTCTGTAAAATTCTATCATGTGATCTCCAGCTTCATTTCTATCACCACAGCCATATTTTCCAACTATTGTTCCTTCCTCTGTTTCCAATCTTTGCATTCTAATCCCAAGTCATTATTAATACATCTTGATCACATGCTTGATCAATTTCAAATGGAAAAGTTATTTAAAATTCTTCAATTTCATTATCAGTGATTGTTTTAGTGATTGGTGCATAAATCTGAACAACAGTGGCATTAGCTGGTCTTCATTGTAGGTGTATGGCTGTTATCCTATCACAGACAACGTTGTACTGCAAGATAGATATTGAAATGTTCTTTTTGATGATGAATGCTGTGCCACTCCTCCTGAATGTGTTGTTCCCAGCATAGTAAATCATATTATTGTCAGATTCAAGATGGCCAATGCCAGTTCATTTCAGCTCACCAATGCCCAGTATATCATTTTTTTTATATTCTATTTAATCCCTTACAACTTCCAATTTTCCTAGATTTATATTTGGTACATTCCCTGCTCTGATTATTAATGGAAGTTTGCAGCTGTTTCACCTCATTTTGAGTTGTGCCCCATCAGCAAATGAAGGTCCTGAAAACTTTACTTCATTCACATTATCATGGTCAATGCTACTTTGAGGGGGTAGCTCTTACCCAGTCACATTTTGTGTGATTTCCAATCTGAGAGGCTCATCTTCCAGCACTGTATCTGACAATATTCTGGTGCTATTCATAATGTTTTCATCTATTAGTACTACATCTGACAATGTCCCAATGCTATATATCTGATAATGATCCACTGTTATTCATAAGGTATTTTAAATATTGGCAGAGTCGTTTATGGTGGACAGGTTTCAGCAGAGCTGTCTTAGTCTAGAAGTCCCACTGAAACATGTCCACTGTGGATGACAACTCTGTTGGTATTTAACATACCAGTGGCATAGCTTCCAGCATCACAGCCACACACAAGCCACCACGGTGCAACAAACTGACAGATGAGTGGTGGAACCCATGTTATAACATGTATCAATTTCCTTAGGAAATATTATTCCTAGCTGAATAATATTTCATTTGTAGATATATCATATTCCATTTATCCATTCACCAGATGATAGACACATGGGTTGTTTCCACCTTTTAGCTATTGTGAATAGAGTCTCTATGAATATTTGTGTATAAGCTTTTGTTTGAATACCTACTTACAATTCTTTTGGGAATATACCTGCAAGTGGAATTGCTGAATCATAAGGAGCCCTGTTGTGGTGCTGTAGGATAAGCACTGGACTGGTAGCCACAAGGTCTGCAGTTCAAATCCACCAGCTGCTCTGCAGAAGACAGATGAGGCTTTCTGTTCCTGAAAAGATTTAGAGCCTAGGAAACCCTGTCCAGGATCAAGATGGAACTGACTCAATGGCAGTAAATTTGAGTTTTGAGCTTTCTTTGAAGGCAATCCTATGTTGAATTTACTGAGGAAACACCATTTTACTTCCCACTAAAAGTGTATGGGGATGCATCACAATTTTATTGTCTTTCTTTTTTATTAAGACTTTTCAATGATGGGAAAAGTGGCTTCCATCAGTGCCTAACGAGGTGCCTGACATTTAGAAAGTGCTGAAGTGTTTTTGAAAGAATGAATTGGATGGCTCAATGGATGAATAACATAGGATTAAAAAACAAGTAGTAAAGGGGAAAAGAAGAAACAGCGTTATCACTAAGTTCTGATATGAAACTAAACACAAAACTGAGCTCCAACTAGGGCAGAAGGAACCCCATTAAATAGCCAGAGGTTCTTGTCCAAGGATGGACTCAAGGAAGATTGAAGTCCCACTGACTGAAATTGCATGTAAACATTCAGGTGAACATGCAGTTTTCTAAGGAGAAGGCCCACAGCCAGACTGCAGGCTCTAGAAGGCTAGGGATCCTGTATAATTAGTCTCCCATTGTATTCCCAGCTGGTAAAATAAAGTCTGTCACCTTGGAGGTGTAAAATGAATGCTTATTGAAACAATGTCTGATTGGTTCAATGAAAGCTTTCATCAGATTCCCAAGAGGTCTGCAATCCCTCCAAATTTTAAGGCTCAATAAACTAGAAGAAAAAAAAATCGAACAGATCATTGGGAGTAGCCTGATCCTGGGCCAGAGCTCTGAGAGGAACTGAGAGGAACCCATGTAATGAATGAGAGATCCCTCCCAAGTGGGTGAATTCCTTTTAGTGGGCTTTCTAATTCTCACATGATAGGCTGTATCAAAGCCTGAATCTTAAGTCAACTTCTGTCACCTACTATCTGTGTGATATCCTACTTGAGGTCTACTGAATGGATTAAATCTGAATATTGGTTTAATGCTTGAGCATTAATTATGATGAATAACTAATTTTGTATCCTCTCCTACTCTCCCCACCCCCTTTTTTTCCTATGTAAGACATTTGTTCACACCCATTTGCCCTGATGGTCAGGGCTCAAGCAGCTCCTTGTTCTAAACAGTTTGTCTCTACTAGTCCATAGGTTTGGTTATGTAAGTAAGTATCAATTATGGAAATTCACAAGAACTACTCTGCAAATAAGGAGCTCTGGTAGCATAGTGGTTACGAATCGGGCTGCAAACCTCAAGGTCAGCAGTTCGAAACTACCAGCTGCTCTGCAGGAGAAAGATGAGGCTTTCTGCTCCCGTAAAGATTTACAGCCTTGGAAACCCTGTTCAGGGTTGCTATGGGTCAGAACCGACTCGACGGCACTTAACAACAACAACAGCTCTGCAAATGGAGCCCTGGTGTGGTGCTGTGGGTTATGGCACCAGACTGCAAAGCCGTTTGAACTGCAAGTTCAGCAGTTCAAGGTCACCAGCTGCTCCTCAGAAACCCTACACTGGGTTGCTATGGGTCTGAACCGATTCGACGGCACTTAACAATAACAACAACTCTGTAAATATGTCTAATTATTCTGCAGCCTAAGAATTATGGGAGAAAACTCATTTGTTGAACTCCATTGTGTACCTGTACTTAGTAGACAAGCTTTTTACTATACGGATAATAACTTTGTACTTGGACTATAAAAAGATGAGGGTAATAATAATAAAAAAAAGTTGCCATCAAGTCCACTTCACCTCATGGTGACCCCATGTGTCTGAATAGAACAAGACTGTGACCTTTTTGGAAGAACATTACCAGACCTCTTTTTTGAAGAACCTCTGGGTGAATTTGAACCACCAACCGTTCAGTTATTAGTTAAGTGTTTAGCCATTCCACCAGTTGTCTGTCAGTATGTCGTACTTTGGTGACTGTTGCTGAGATGCTGGAGGCTACAGCACTGGTATTTCAAATGTCAGCAGGATTACCCATGGTGGATAGGTTTCAGAGGAGCTTCCAGATTAAGACAGACTAGGCAGAAAGAGGATGTCCTGGTATGGTGCTGTGGGTTAATGCACTGCACTGCAAGGTAGGTTTGAATTGCAACGTCGGCAGTTCAAGCTCACCAGCTGCTCCTGAAGGCATTGGCAAAAAAACAAGCCTCCAGGAACAGATGGAATAGAACTGAACTCTGAGCAAACTGATGCAGCACCGGAGGTGCTTACTCATCTATATTAAGACATTTTGAAAACAGCTACCTGGCCAACAGACTAGAAGGGATCCATATTTGTGTCCATTCTAATAGGATGTGGAGATCATTGAACAATATCATTAATATCACATGAAAGTAAATTTTTGCTTAAGATAACTAAAAAATGGTTGCAGTAGTACATCAAAAATGAATTGCCAATTCAAGCTGGATTCAGAAGAAGACGTGGATTTAGGGATAGATAACTGCTGGCATCAGATGGATCTTGGTTGAAAGCGGAGAATATCAGAAAAATGTTTATTGTGCTTTATTGATTATGCAAAGATATCTAACTATGTGGATCATAGCAAGTTATGGATAACATTGTGAAGAATGGGTATTCCAGAACACTTTATTGTGCTCTTGAGGAACCTATACATAAACCAATAGGCAGCCATTAGAAGAAAACAAGGGGTTACTGGATTGGTTAAAATCAGGAAAGCTGTGCATCAGGATTGTATCCTTTTGCCATACGTATTCAAGCTGCATGTTGAGCAAATAATCTAAGAAACTGGATTATTACAAAGAACGTGACATCAGGATTGGAGGAAAACTCATCAATAACCTGTGATATACAGATGACACAATTTTGCTGAAAGTGAAGAGGATTTGAAATACTGATGAAGATAAACTACAGCCTTCAGAACAGGCTACAATCTCAATGTAAAGAAACAAAAATCCTCACAAATGAACCAATAAATAGCATCGTGATAAATAGAAACAGGATCGAAGTTGTCAAATAGTTCATTGTACTTATATCCACGATCAACAAAGACACATTGCATTAGTCAACTTTGCTACAAAAGACTTCTTTAAAGTGTTCAAGAGCAAAGATATCAGTTTGAGGACAAATGTGTGCCTGACCCAAGTTATGGTGTGATCAATTGCCTCATAAGCATGTGAAACTTGGACAGTGAATAAGGAAGACAGGAGGAGAAGTGACACATTTGAATTATGGTTTGGCAAAGAATATTGAAAAGTGTCATGAACTGCCAGAAGAATGAACAAATCTGGTTTGGAAAAAGTGCAGCCAGATTGCTCCTTAGAAGTGACAATGGTGAGACTTTGTCTCTTGTACTCTGGAGAAGCTGCCAGGAAGGACCTGTTTCTAAAGAAGGACATCATGCTTAGTAAAGTAGAGGACAATGAAAAAGAAGAAGAGCTCCAATGAGACCGATTGACACAGTGGCAACAATGGGTTCAAAGATAACAATTGTGAGGCTAGTGCAGGATTGGGCAGTGAGTCATGCTGTTGTACCTAGGGGCATTGTTTTAGGCAGGGTTTTCT
>NW_006408958.1:7061-81886 GCF_000296735.1 Chrysochloris asiatica
CTTTCAGCCAACATCCATCGGACATCCGCAATGATACTGCTTGTTTCACATCCTCTTCTGAATCCGGCTTGAACCTCTAGAAGTTCTATGTCAATGTATGCTTGCAGCCATTTCTGTATTACCTTTAGCAAAACTTTACTCGCATGAGATATCAAAGATATTGTTAGGTGATTTCCACATTCTGTTGGGTCACCTCTCTTTGGAATGGACACAAATATGGATCTCTTCCAATCAGTGGCCAGATAGTTGTGTTCCACATTTCTTGGCATAGATGAGTGTCTTCAGTGCCACCTCACTTTTTTGAAAGATTTCAATTTTTTTAAAAATGTTTTATTGTGAATTATATGATAGTTTACATGAGAGAACTTTAGTTTTACATTCATTCCCATCGTATATCATCTCATTGCCATGGTTCCAATCCCCTCCATGCATCATCCACCAACCAAAGTGTATATCCTAGATACCCACCCCCTACACTTGAATGTTTTTCTTCAGTTCCCCCAGCTTCAGAATGCTGAGAGTGTTCTTCCCTTTTGGTTTTCGGATTCCAGATCTTTGCACATTTCATTGTAATATGTGACTCTGTCTTCTCAAGCTGTTCTTTGAACTTTTCTGTTCAGCTCTTGTACCTCTTTATTTCTTCCATTTGCTTTAGCATCTCTATGCTGGACAGCAAGTTTCAGTGTCTCCTCTGACATCCATTTTGATCTTTTCCTTCTTGTCATCTTAATGACTTTTTGCTTTCTTCCTGTATGATGTTCTTGATATCATCTCACAACTCTTCTGGTCTTCTGTCTTTAGTGTTTAGCGTATGAAATCTGTTCTTCAAATGATCTCTAAATTCAGGTGGGATATATTCAAGGTCATATTTTGGCTTTCATGGATGTGTTTTCATTTTCTTCAGCTTCCGTTTGAATTTGCATATGAGCAAATGATGGTCTGTTCCACAATCTGCCCCTGGCCTTGTTTTGACTGATGATATGGAATTTTTCCATCATCTATTTCCACTGATGTAGTTCATTTTTAATTTGATTTCTGTGTATCCCATCTGGTGAGGTCCACATGTATAACTGTCTCTTATGTTGTCTAAAGAAGGTATTTGAAATGAACAAATCATTGATTTTGCAGAATTCTATCATGCAATCTCCAGACTCCTGGTGTGGCATTGTGGGTTAATGCACCAAACTGCAAAGCCGTTTGAACTGCAAGGTCGGTGGTTCAAGTTCACCCGTCACTCCTCGGAAACCCTATACTATGGGTCGGAACAGACTTAACAACAACAACAATCATGCTATCTCCAGCATCTTTTCTATCACCAAGGCCATATTTTCCAACTACTGATCCTTCCTCTTTTTTCCCAACCTTTGCATTCCAATCACCAGTAATGATTAATACATCTTGATTGCATGTTTGATCAATTTCAGGTTGAAGAAGTTGGTAGAATTCTTTTATTTCATCCTCACTGGCTTTAGTGGTTGGTGCATAAATTTGAATAATAGTGGTATTAATTGGGCTTCCCTGTAGGCGCATGGACATTATCCTATCACTTATAGTATTGTATCTCATGACTGATCTGTATATGCTCTTTTTGACAATGAATGCAACACCATTCCGCTTCAATTTGTCATTCTCTGCATAGTAAACCATGTGGTTGTCAGATTCAAAATGGCCAATACCAGTCCATCTCAGCTCACTAAAGCCTAAGATATCGATGTTTATGCGTTCCATTTCATTTTGACAATTTCCAATTTTCCTAAATTCATACTTCGTACATTCCATGTTCTGATTATTAATGGATGTTTACAGCTGTTTCTCTTCATTTTGAGTTGTGCCCCATCAGTAAATGAAAGTCCCATGGGCTTTACTCCCACGGGCTTTACTCCATTCTCATCATCATGGTCAACTCTACTTTGAGGAGGCAGCTGTTCCCCAGTTGCATTTTGAGTGCCTTCCAACTTGAGGGGCTCATTTTCCGACACTATGTCTGACAGTGTTTTTCGGCTATTCATAAGGTTTTCAGTGACTATTTGGAAGTAGTTCGTCACTCCTTCTTCCTAGTCTGTCTTCGTCTGGAAGCTCATCTGAAACTTTTCCACCATAGGTGATCCTGCTAGTATTTATGATACCTGTGGCGCACAAGCCACCACAGTACCACAAACCGACAGACGAGTCGTGATACATATGTAGATACAGATGTAAAGAGAAAGGCACTCTGGTAGTGCAGTGGTTATGAGTCGGGCTGCTAACCTCAACGTCAACAGTATAAAACTACCAGCAGTTTCGCAGAAGAAAGATGAGACTTTCTTCTCCAGTAAAGATTTACAGCCTTGGAAACCCTATGCAGGGTTGCTATGAGTCGGAACCAACTCCACAGCACACAACCACTACCATCACCATATAAAGAGATGTCTATTATCAAGGAAATGGCTTACAATTGTAGAGTACCAGGTCCCCAGTGGAAGAGAGACAGCAAGAGTCTCTCCCATGTGTCCATTATATTGTAAGTAGGCCACAACCCCAAGGAAGCATCCTTTCAATTGATTGGCTGCTCACAGCCAATCACCACAGTGTTAACTATGGCTGTATTAGGTTTTATCACCAGGTATGCTCCCAATCTTAACATGAGGCTGAAAGTTGGTGGATCCTTAGGAGAACTGGATTAAACAGGATTAAACTGGATTAAGTCAGCAGTTCGAAACTACCAGCTGTTCCACAGGAGAAAGATGAGGCTTTCTGCGCCCATAAAGATTTACAACTTTGGAAACCCTATGCAGGGTCACTATGAGTGACCACACCAGCTCCACGTCACATAAGCATCACTACCAAACATCTTTCTGGTATTCTTTGCTTTCAACCAAGATTCTTCTGATATTGGCAATATCCTAGATCTACGTCCTCTTCTGAACCTGGTTTGAATTTTTGGCAGTTCCCTATCAATGTACTGTGGAGCCGTTTTTGAATTCTTTTAAGCAACATATTACTTGCATGCAAAAATAATGATTATGTTCTATGACCACTTTGAAATGAACACAAATACGGATCTCTTCCAACTGGCTGGCCAGGTAGCTGTCTTCAAATTTTCTTGGCATGATTGAGCCAGTGCCTCCAGTGCTGCATCAGTTTGTTGAAAGATTTCAATTTCTATGCCATCAATTCCTAGAATACTGTTTTTCGCCAATGCCTTCAGTGCGGCTTGGACTTCTTCATCATCACGGGTTCTTGATCATATGCTACCTCTTTAAATGGTTGAATACCGACCATTTCTTTTTGGTACAATGATTATAAATTCCTTCTATCTGCTTTTCCTTATCATTTAATATTTTGCCCATTGTTGTTAAGTGCTGTCACGTCTGTTCCAATTCATAGCAACCCTGTTTCTGAGGAGCAGCTGGTGGATGTGAACCACCAGTCTTACTGTTCAAACTAACATTGCAGTCCAGTATTTATTCTAGAGTGCCACATCAGGACTCCATAGAATCCTTCAGTATTGTAGCCCGAGGCTTGAATTGTTTTTTCGTTCTTTCTTGGGAGACTTCTGCAGGGAGTCAGAAGAGGTCTCATCAGGAATGAGGATGGAGGACTTATTGGGAAAGGGTTAGTTAGGGAGTGTTAAGACATGGGCTCAGGTTCCAAATCTTAACTGCTTGGGAAATTTTGGGCTTAACCTCTCCAGACCTCAGTTTAGCATCTTAAAAGGTGTGAGGATGGGGGTGGGGGAAAGGATGGACTGGGGACAACTGTTGAACTTACTCAGTTATTAAGCTCTTAGATTCATAGATTTCAATTCTTAGATTCTAAGATTCTCTACCAATCATTCTTTTTTTTTTAAAGAAGTAAATACTTCCTATGCTTGGAATTTCAAATATTCTCAATCAATGGTCTTTCTAAAATACTCACTATCCTGTAGGGGGAAGCAGGTTGGCTCTGTAGAATAAACACTGGACCGTGCATCACAAGGACAGTGGTTCAAGTCCACCAGTAACTACATGGGAGAAAAATGAAGTGTTCTGCCACTTCAAAGACTTAGTCTCAGAAATACTATACAGGGTCACTGTGAGTCACAACAAACTCGATGGCACTTAACAACAACAACACAGTGAATAGGGAATACCGTAGAAAAACTGATGCTTTTGAACTATTGTGTTGGAGGAGAATATTTAAAGTGCCATGGGCTGCCAAAAGAATCGACAGATCCGTTTTGGAAGAAGTGCAGCCAGAGTGCTCCTTAGAGGCCAAGATGGCCAAACTTCATCTCTCATACTTTGGATATATTGTTAGGAGGGAGCAGTCGCTGGAGAAAGATAACATGTTTGGTAAGGTGGAGGGTCAGAGAAAAAGAGGAAGACCCCCCCAACGAAATGGATTGGCCAAGTGGCAGCATCTATGGACTCAAGCGTGGCAACAGTAGTGAGGTTGACCCGGGATCCGGCCGTGTTTTGTTCTGCTGTGCATAAGGTCGCTATGGGTCGGTACCTACTCGATGGCACCAAACAACAATTGTGTGTTCCTCCTGTAGGATAAGCACTGGACCGAAGGTCGGTTTGAATGGCAAGGTCGGAGGTTTACACCCACCAGCTGCTCCTCGGAAATCTTGTACAGGGTCACTAGGAGTCAGAACCTGTACAGGATCGACTACGAATTGGAACCGATTTGATGGCACTTAACAACATCTGTGTGCTCAGTGGGAACCCTTGCCTCTTAATCTTCCCATCCAACCACGTGGGTAAACTGATTCTGTAGGAGAACATAATTATGGCTTGTCCAGGGACAGGGATCAAGGCCGGCCTTGAATCCAAGGCCAGTGCGTGGTGCTGTTTTAGGTACAGAGGAACCAGGGTGTTATCTCTAAAGCGCTGACAGAAGTGAAAGGCAATAGTCTCTACTGAGCAGCCTAGCAGTTAAACAGTCGCTACAAGCCAGACGCCAAAAGTGACGGTAGACTCTAAGCATCACTGAGCTGCAGGCGGAGAAAGACAAGAGTCCAAGGGCGAGCGCCCCGCCTACGGGCGGACCCCAACTTCTTACCCGGAACCTGCGCAGGGCAGGGCTGTGCTATTGGTGCGGGTGGGGACGAGCCGCCGAAAAATGCTCATGACGAGACTTTCGCTGAAACGCCCCCTCAGTCTCTCGGGAGGGAAAGTACCTGGCTCTACAACGTCTTTTAGGATTAGCTCCCTGGGCTGGCTCCCTTCTGCTCACCTTCCTCGGAGTTCTTTCTTTCTCTTCGGCTCTTCATTGGATTCCCACTTGGTATGCTCGTTCCCCCCACACGCCCACGACTCGGGGAGGCCAGGAGGCCGCCTTCCTGGGCACTGCGCATGCGAACCACCCCGAAGGGTGGGGGGGAGGAAAGGGGAGCGTGGGCACGGACCCCGCCCCTGCGCGGCTCCACGCGTGACGTCGCGGGGGGCACCGGCCTCCAAGCGGTGAGAGCGAGCGAGCGAGCGGCTGGCGGACCCGAGCGGCCAGCGGGCATGGGATGCGGGGCCTAAGTTCCTGCAGACGACGGGGTTCTTGAGGGGAGGGGGTGGGAAAAGGGGGCCTCAGGTGCACTACTACCTACTGACCCTCAGGCTCTGCCTCTCCTTTCTTTTCTCCCTTCTGGACTTTGCGGAACGGGAGGCAGGGCAGGGGCTGAGCATTTATTTGTGATTCCCGAGGTTCCCTGGCGCCCTCCTCTCCCCACCCGTATGTTTATCTCCTTGCCTTCCAGATGTTCCTTTTCTTCAGGCTGTCGCTTCTCGCGTGGGATAAGATGGTAGCGCGGAAAGAGTACTCAACTTGGAAGCAGGAGACAGGTTTCAGACCTTGGCCTTACCACTCCTGTGTTATAATTCCCGAGCCTCAGTTTCCCCCACAGTGTTTTTTGCCCTGCCCATGCAGGGCTCAGTGTGACACAGGAAAAGGAAATGGGTATTTGTTGAGTTCTTGCATGATCAAGTCCCATACCAACGGATCTCTCTGCCACATTTAATCATTACGTGGGGTTCGAAGAATTCCTATTCCACATGCGATTCACACCGGTTTCACATAGCCAATGAATGACAGAAGGAATTCAAACGGAACAAACTTTGGTTCCAAAGCAGAGCTTTTTTTCATCTGACAGCCTTGACTTCCTTTGTGTGAGCTCTGGATAGAGGTCTTCAACCCAACCCTACCCCAAAATAGCTGCTTCCTATTTCTCCCACTGAAAATTGTCCCTTTTGAGTTCCTTTTGCTCATGCAGGGTGCTCTGCTCTACTTCCGCATTGATTACCTCAGAAATGAAACACAGCAAACATTTACTGAGTGATGTAGGGAGTAAACACTTGGAGTCAAGAACCTTGGATCCTTGTCCTGACTTTGCCGCAGAAATGGCTGTGTGGCCCTAGGCAAGCCCCCTTGTCTGCTCAGCACTTTAGCATCCCTTTCAATAAAATGGAAGAGTGCAGCAGGCTCTTGTCCAGTTCTCCCTCTCTGTCCCTCAGCAGGCTCTCCGTGGAGGCCCAGGCCCCTCTGCTCCCCATGGGCAGCTGCCAGGCAGGGCACAACCTTCATCTCTCTCTGGCCCACCACCCGCCTCTGGTCTGTGCCACTTTGGTCTTGCTGCTTCTTGGCCTCTCCGGCCTGGGTTTCGGCAGATTCCTCCTCACCCATCAGACTGACCTGCGCAGCCCCGACATCCCTCAGGTAAGCATCCTCCTGCCTATCCTCTCAACTCAGGCGTGTTCTTGATATTAATCCACCTTCACCTTCCTCTTCTCTTCTTTGTACACAGGACTGGGTCTCCTTCTTGAGGTCTTTTGGCCAGCTGACCCTGTGCCCTGTGAATGAGACCCTCACAGGGAAGTGGCATGGGTCTCACGTCGTGGGTTTACTGACGACCTTGAAATTTGGAGATGGTCCAGACAATAACAAGACCCAGACGTTTCAAGCCCAGATTCTGGGTAGTCAGATGGGATTGAAAGGTGAGATGGGGAAGGACTGTGAGGTTGGGATTCAGAAGACTGGGGGTTGAGCTCTGCCTCTACCAGCACCAATCTGGTGACCTTGAATACATCTCTGAGTTTTCGTTATTTCCACTGTAAGGGTAACGGAGACATTTTCAGTGAACGTGCTTCCCACAGTGTAGGTTCTATTAGCTTGTTTTCTTTCCCCTTCCAGCTCAGGGTTTTTTTTATTTTGTTCTTAGTCTAGGTTTGACTCTGTATGCTTTTTCACCCCTGCCTTTTTCCTATCAGTGATATCAGAGATACATGTTTCTATTCAACTATTGAGTGTCTACAATTTGCTTAGCAGAGTGCTACATGGTATGGAGGATACAGAAAAAACTAGACACCATCCATTTCCAAAGAATCTTCTGGGAAATGATGGCAGAGAATCATTGAGTACCACTAATTCCTGTGTAACTTTTAGCTTCAGGTTCCTTATCTAAAAGTTGGCAAGATGAAGAAGAGAGAAAGGTGAAATTCGCTGACTTTTGAGGTTCTTTATAACATTATTATTATATTATTGTCTTATGCTTATAATTTCAATTATAACAATCAGTGATATTTACAAAATACCCACTAGTGTGGCTCTATGGGGTAAAGCACTGGACCCCAAGGTCATTTGAACCACAAGGTCGGTGGTTTAAACTCAACAGCAGCTATTTGGAAACCCTATACAGGGTTGCTGTGAGTCAGAACTGACTCAATGGCACTTAACTACAACAGTCCTGTAGGGGATGGAGTCCTCGTGTGGCACTGCTAACCACAGGTTAGTAGTTCAAACCCACCAACCACTCTTTGGAAAGAGTGACCCTATACAAGGTCACTGTGAATCAATCGGAACCAACTTGAAGGCACTCAGCAACAGAAATAGCTTCCTTGTAGGGTACTGTGCCAGAAATTTGGGGGTAAGAATGGAGTCCTGGTGTGGCGCTGTGGGTTAATGCACTAGACTGTAAAGCCGTTTGAACTGCAAGGTTGGCAGTTCAAGCTCACCAACTACTCCTTGGAAACCCTATACAGGGTCGTTATGGGTCAGAATCAATTCGACAGCAGTTAACAACAACAGACAGAATGGCATGGTGTCACCTAACAGGAGGGTTGGAATCTCTCCATGTCCAAATATTCATATATGAACAAAGCACAAAAATAAAGGAATGTGTCTGATATCTACAGACTTGAAACAGTTTTACTATTTTTTTTATTCTTTAAAAAAGATAATACAACTTGACTGAGATACAATTCACATACCATATAAATCACCTATTTAAAGTGAGTGCTTTTAGTATATGCAATAAATTGTGCAACTATCACTATAGTCAGCTTTAGAATATTTTCATCATTTCAAAAGAAACCTCACCCCACACTTAGCAGTCATTTCTGATTTCCTCCAAAGCCCCCAGTCCCAAGCAATTCTTAATCTACTTTCTGTCTTTGCTAATTTGCCTGAGGTAGAATCATGCAATACACATATTCTGTGTCTAACTTCACTTAGGATAAAGTTTTCAAGATTCATCCATGTTGTAACACATATTAGTACTCCATGCTTTTTATACCCAAATAATAATTCCATTGTATGGATATGCCACATTTTGTTTCTCAGTTGAAAGACTTTTGAGTTTCCGTTTTGGGGGCTTTTATGAATAATGTTCATGTGAACGTTTGTGTACAAGTTTTGGTATGGACATGTGTATTCATTATTTTGAGGTATATACCTTATTTTGTTAAGTGCCGTCAAGTCAGTTTAGACTCATAGTGACCCAGGGTAGGGTTTCTGAGGAGTGGCTAGTGGGTTTAAACCTAAAATCTTGTGGTTCAAACTGACCTTGTGGTCTGGTGCATTACCCTGCAGGGCCACACCAGGACTCTGGTATATACTTAAGAGTGGAATTATTGGATCATATGGCAATTCTGTTTAACCTTTTTGTGGGGGTACATTTATTATTATTATTTATTATTTTGACAGGCAAGAGTAAGGTTAGGGTTAAGACAATGGCTCGGTCTGGGCTAGGCTTAGAATTTCACTTAGTGTTAGGGTGTGGTTAGGACTAGAGTCAGTGGTAGGGGTAGGAGTAAGGTTTGGTCTAGTTTTAGGGTTGCAGTTAGGTTGCTTTTTGTTGTTGTTGTTCTTTTTGCTATTTTTTTCCTTAAAATCTACTTGATTTTCTCTACATTTGGAAGTTCTGTATGTTTGTTTCACTTTGAATACTTCCATATTGCTTTGGTAGCACGTTTTCTAAAATTGGAATGATATAGCGAAGATTAGCATGGCCCCTGTGTAAGGATGACACACAAATTTGTTAAGCGTTCCATGATTTTTTCAGAGCCCTGGTGTGGCACTGCAGGTTAATGTGCTGGACTGCAGGTTGGTTTGAACCACAAGGTTGGTGGTTGAAGCTCACCAGTCACTCCTTGGATACTCTACAGAGTTGTTGCGGGTTTAGAACCAACTCCATAGCACATAACAACAATGTATCTGGATTGAATTTTCAATGGTGTCATGTATGGTAGTCTCAGGTTGTTGTTTGCTGTTGTTGAGTCTCTGGTTAGAGAACCCCCTTAAGTATTTTTTGTCAGGTTGGGCTGGTGTTTACAAATTCTTTTCATTTCTGTTTATCTGGAAATATCCTAATTTTTGCCGTCATGTGTAATGGACAATTTTGCTGGGTATAGATTTTTGGTTGACATTTTTCTTCTGTCAGAGTTTTATATATGTCATCCCATTGCCTTGCCTCTGTGGTCTCTGTTGAGAAATCAGAGCTTAGTCTTATTTGTTCTCATTTGTAGGTGCCTTGTCATTTTTCCCGGCCTGCCCTCGGGTTTCTTTCCTTGCCTTTGGTTTTGAAAAGTCTTATTATAATATTTCTTGGAGATTTTCTTTGCGGGTCTGTCCTGTTTGGAGTTCCTTCAGCTTCTTGAATACACATTTTCTTGCTTTTCATGACATTAGGGAAATTTTCTTCCAGCAAATATTTGACAACATTTTCTATAATTTTTTTTTTGTCTTTTCCTGTTCTGTAATTCCACCCACACATTAAGTTATTCCTCTTGATAAGTTATTCCTCCACATAAGTTTTAGGCTTTCTTCAGATTTTTTTGTTCTTTTTATTTTTTTAACTGTTCCTCTAACAGAGGACTATTGAAAGATTTGCCTTCAAATTCACTAGTTTGGCCTTCCGTTGATTCAGTTCTACTTCTTTGCCCTTTAAATGTGTTATCTATTTCTGAAGTATTGGTTTTCTGGCTTTCTCATTGTTGTTTTTGTGTATGGTTTCCAATTTTTTTATTTACTTTGTCTGTTTGTTCTTGTAATGTTTTCCTGAGTTCTTCAGGAGAGTTTGTGTTGGTTTCATTTGCAGTTTTCTCCATCATTATCTTAATACGTTGAAGGCACCTAAATATCATTTTTTCAAATTCCTTATGAAATTCTTCTGATACCATTTCTAGTGTTGTATTTTCTGACTCTATTTTGATTGCTTGCTTGAGGCAATCTGTCTTATTTCTTTGTGTCAGCTGAAACTGTTTGTTGTCTCTCAGACATTGTTACTGTATTTATATTGAATTGATGACTATATGTTTGTGTGTTCTTAGGCTCTCACCAACTGTCTCCTGGTGAATGTGATAAAGTAGAAATTCAATGCTGTTCTCTGTAGACTGTATAAGATAGCTCAGGGCAGGTTCATGCACCTCCAGACAGGGGGGTGGTATCCTGGTGCCCAACCCCAGGGAGAGAAGAGGCTACATGGGGAAGGGTGCCATAGGCTGCGGGGCTAATGAGGACACAGGGCACAAGGGAGAACTGTCCCGACACCACCATTTGCCACCAACCTCCAGCTGCATCCTGTGCCTCTAGGCTGCTGTGGGATAGAGCACTGGACCACAAGGTCAGAGGTTCGACAGCCACCTGCAAAAGCTCAAGATGGCCACTGCTCCAGGCCAGCTGACAGTCCATCTACTTTTCTTCTCTTTCACTACTTCTGTTTAGCTTCTTTTCCAGACGTCACACAGTCCCCATCTCTGCCCTATTCTCTGAAGCTTGGGGTTGGATCACCATCTGTGTCTGTCTGTTTCAGTTGGTCCCTATGTCCTTGTTGCAGGGATCTGCTCAGTGCATCTACCTACTCCATCATCTTGCCCCAGAAGTCTGTTTAACCTTTTGAGGAATTGCCAAGTTGTTTTCCAAAGTGGTTGCACCATTTTGCATTCCCACCAGTCATGTATAAGGGTTCAAATTTCTCCACATCCTTGATGCTTACTATGTCTCTTTTTTATCGAATCATGCTGTTACTGTTAAGTGCCATTGAGTTGGTTCCAACTTATAGTGGCCTGTAAAGGGTTTCCAAGGAGCGACTGGTGAGTTTGAACCTCTGACCTTGTGGTTCAAGCTGACTTTGTGGTCCAGTGCTTTATCCCACAGCACCACACCAGGACTCTTACTAGTGGGTATGATTTATCTCACTATCATTTGGATTTTAATTTCCCTGATGGCTAATGATGGTTGAACTATGTGCTTATTGTCCATTTGTATATCTTCTTTGGAAAACTGTATATTCAGATCCTTGGCTTATTATTCAGCTCAGTTTGGTTTTTTACTGTTGAGCTATACAATTTCTTTCTGTATTCTGGATGTATGTCTCTTATCAGAGAAATGATTCCAAATATTTTCTCCCATTCTGTAGATTGTCTTTTCATCTTCTTAATGGTGCATTTTGAAGCACAAAAGTTTTTTATTTTGATAAAGTCTAGGTTCTCTGTCTCTCATTTTTTTTTTTTTTTCTTTGCCACTTGTGCTTTTTGGTGTCATATCTAAGAATTTTTGCCTAACCCAGTGTCACAGAGATTGACCCCCTATGGTTTTAGCTCTTCCACTCAGGTCTTTGATCTGTTTTAAGTTAACTTTGGTTTATGGCATGAGGATGGGGCTCCAGTCATCCCAAGAACATTTGTTGAAAAGATAAAAAGATGATTCTTTCCCTGTGGAATTTCCTTGGCACCCTTGTTGAAGATGAATTGACTATAAATACAGGCGTTTATTTCTATAAACTATTAATTCTTTTCTACTGCTCTCTCTGTCCATTATGATGCCAGTACATCACTGTCTTGATTCTTGTAACTTGGTCCTAAGTTTTGGAATTGGGAATTGTGACTCATCTTCCCATATCCCAAGATGATTTTGGTTATTCCTGGCCCCCTGAATTTCCATGTGCATTTTAGAAACAGCTTGTCAATTTCTGCAAAAAACTCCCATTCTTTTTATAATGGTCAGAAATAGTAAAATAACATCACAGAGTATCTTGGCAGAAATAAAAATAAATCACCTAAGATTGCACCATCCATATAATAATTAGTGAGCACCTCCTATGTACCACCAGGCCTGCAGAATACAGAGATTCATAAGGCATTGCCCACCCCTGAAGTTGCTCACAGTCTAAAAAGGATACAGGTGTGACTAGACGTAGATACCGCTCCATGTGTGAAATAAAACATAAGATACAGCGGGGGATTTCCGGGAGTCCATAAAGCAGGGATGGTGTGGACAGGCTTTACCCAGGAGACAGTAACTGAGCTGTTGTCTAAAGGAAGTTTAGGAGTGTGCCATTCCAGGCAGAGGGAATAGCATGTGCAAAGTCATGGAAACAGGAACTATGACAGCATGGTTATGAATTTTCATGGGTTCTATTTGGTGAGAGATAGATGTGAAGAAGCAGGCAGAACTTCATGAGGGTCTTGTGTGCACTTTCCTCCTGTATACTGGGGAAATGCAAAGATTTTAATCAGGAAGATAATAATGGATTTTTATTTCGTTTTGTTTGTTTGGTCATTTAGGAAGATGGCTCTTTTGGCCGACTGCCTGGAGGGAATATGGCTATATGCAGGAAGACCAGTTAGCTGGAGTGGATGCTGTAAAGAAAAGAAGGGAACCTGAGCTAACACAGTGGTGTGAAAGAATAGAAGGGGTTTGAGGCAGACATTAGAAATGTGGGGTTGACAGAACTTGTAACAGAGTCCATCTGGAAAATGTAGAGACAGGAGAGAAATTCTCTTCTAAAATTTTACTTGTATATTTTTCAGAGTTGTAATAATGGTGCAAGCAACTCTAATGGCATAATGGGTTAAACGTGGGGCTGCTAATGCAAAGACAGTGGTTCAAACCCAGCAGCTGCTCCATGGGAGAAGGATGAAACTGTCTGCTCCCATAAAAATTTATAGTCTTGGAAATGCTGAGAAGTAGTTGTGTTCTGTCTTTTAGGGACATCAAGTCAGAATCGACTCGATGACTGGGGGGGTTTTGTTTTTATATAATGGTACAAGAAGCCCTGTTGGTGCAGTGGTTAAGGCACTTGGACTACTTAACTGAAAGGTAGGTGGTTTAAACCCACCAGCCACTAAGCAGGAGAAAGATGTGACAGTGTTTCATAAAAAGTAAAAACATAGCAAAAGAACCTGACTACTGTGGAGCTGATTCTGACTCACAATGACCCTTTACAACAGTGTAGAGCTGTTCCATAGGGTGTTGTTGTTGTTGTTAAGTGCCAACGAGTCCGATCTGACTCCTAGCATCCCTATATAGGGTTTCTGAGGAGTGGCTGGTGGGTTTGAACTATTGACATTGTGGTTAGCAGTTCAGTGCTTATTCTATAGCACCACACCAAGATTCCCATAGGGTTTATGAGGCTGTAAATTTTTACGGAAGCAAAAAGATTTATGGTTTACGAGAGGCAGGTGGGTTCAAACCACTAACCTTTCAGTTAGCAGGCCAACGCTTAGTCCCCTGCTCCACCAGGGCTCATTTTCATAAGGGTTACTACCTTGGAAACCCTATAGGGCAGTTCTGCTCTGTCTTATAGGTTCACTCTGAGCCCTAATCTCCTCTATAGGCAACAGAGAGTAATGCCCATTTGGATTTATCTTTTTCTCTTAAAGTGTCCTAAGAATTTTTTCATATTATATTTCTGTATTAAGGAGCCCTACTTTGGGTTACTAACCTCAAGGTTAACAATCTGAATCTACCAGCCACTCTGTGGGAGAAAGATGAGGCTTTCTGCTCCCGTAAAGATTTACAGCCTCGGAAACCCTATACAGGGTCACTATGAATTGGAAACTCACTAGCTCCATACCACCACTTCTGTATTGTTGTCCTAAAATGTTTCAGTAAAATGATGTAGTGCTGGAGGCACTCATTTGTCTATGCCAAGAAATTTGGAAGACAGCCAACTGATTGGAAGAGATCTATATGTGTGCCCATTCCAAAGAGAGGTGCCCCAATGGAATATGGAAATCATTGAACAATATCATTAATGTCACGTGCAAGCAAAATTTTGCTGAATATAATTCAAAAACAGTTGCAGCAACACACTGTCAGGGAGTTGCCAGAAACTCAAGCCAGATTCAGAAGAGGACATGGAACAAGGGATTTCATTGCTGACGTCAGATGGATCTTGGCTGAAAACAGAAAATACCAGAAAGATGTTTACTTGTGCTTTATTGAGTATGCCAAGGCATTCCACTGTGTGTATCATAACAAACTATGGATAACATTGTGAAGAATAGAACTTCCAGAACACTTAACTGTGCTCATGAGGAAGCTATACGTAGACCTGTACATAGGCAATTGTCTGAACAGAATAAGGGGATATTGTGTGGTTTTAAATCAGGAAAGTTGTGTGACGGGGTTGTGTTATTTTACTATACCTATTCCACCTGTATGCTGAGCAAATAATCTGAGAAACTGGATTATATAAAGAAGAACTTGGCATCAGGATTTAAGGAAAACTCATCATAAAAAAGATTAACGTTTTATGTGCAGATGATATAACCTTGCTTGCTTGAAGAAGAGGACTTAAAATACTTACTGAGGTAGACCAAAGATTACAGCCTTCAGTATGGATTGCAACTCACTGTAAAGAAAACAAAAATCCTCACAACTGGACCAATAAACAATATCATGATAAATGGAGAAAAAATTGAAGTTGTCAAAGACTTCTTTTTTATTAGATCCACAATCAACACTCATAGGAAAGCAGCAGTCAAGAAATTAAATGACATATTGCGTTAGTTAGGCAAATAGACTGCAAAAGACCACTTTAAAGTGTTCAAAAACAAAGATGTCAGTTTGAGGACTAAGGTGCACCTGACCCAAGTCTTGGTATTTTCAGTAGCCTCATATCAAAACCAAAAAGGAAAAACATGCTCAGCATTTCTCAAGCTGAGGAAACTGAAGAAAAAAATTCAAACCTCAACTTAGGGTCATGAAGGATTCTATGGGGAAATTACTGAATAATGCTGAAAGCATCAAAAGAAGATGAAAGGCATACACAGAGTCACTGTACCAAAAAGAAATGGTCATTTCAGTAGGTAGCATATGACCAAGAGCCAGTGATCCTGAAGGAAGAAGTCAAGGTGCATTGAAGTCATTGACAAAGAACAAGACACCAGGACTTGGAATAAAAAATGGAAACCTTTCAATTACTGATGTGGCACTGGTAGCACTCACTCATCTATACCAAGAAGTTGGAAAGACAACTACCTGGCCAACTGACTGGAAGAGATCCGTATTTGTGCCCATTCCAAAGAGAGGTGACCCAACAGAATGTGGAAATCATCAGATAATATCATTGACATCCCATGCAAGTAAAGTTTTATTAAAGATTATGCAAAAATGGCTGTAACCGTACATTGACAGAGAACTTTCAAAGTTTCAAGCCGGATTCAGAAGAGGACATGGAATAAGGGATATCAAATGGACTTGGCTGAAAGTAGAGAATACCAGAAAGATGTTTACCTGTGCTTTATTGAGTATGCAAAGGCTTTTGATTGTGTGAATCATGACAAGCTATGGACAACTTTGAGAAATATGAGTATTCCAGAACACTTAATTGTGCTCGTGAGGAACCTGTACATAGACTATGAGGCAGTTGTTTGAACAGAACAAGGGAACACCAAATGGTTTAAAATTAGGAAATGCGTGTGCCAGGGTTGCATTCTTTCACCACACTTATTCAATCTATATGCTGAACAAATAATCTGACAAACTGGATTATATGACGAAAAACATGGCATCAGGAGTGAAGGAAGACTCATTTACAACCTGTGTGATATGCAGATGATACAACCTTGCTTGCTGAAAGCCAAGAGGACTTAAAATATTTACTGATGATGATCAAAGACCATAACCTTCGGTATGGATTGCATCTCAATGTCAAGAAAACAAAAATCTTCACCACCGAACCAATAAACAACGTCCATATAAGTGCAGAAAAGATTGAAGTTGTCAAAGATTTCATTTTGCTAGGCTCAACCATCAACACTCATGGAAGCAGTCATCAAGAAATCAAATGACGTATTACACTGGGCAAATCTGCTGCACAAGACCTCTTTAAAGTGTTGAAGAGCAAAGATGTCAGTTTGAGGACTAAGTTGTGCCTGACCCAAGCCAGGGTATTTTCAGTAACCTCATATGACAGTGAATAAGGAAGACCCTAGAGCAACTGATGCATTTGAGTTATGGTGTTAGAGAAGAATATTGAAAGTACCATAGACTGTCAAGAGAACAAACAGATCTGTGTTGGAAAAAGTACAGCCAGAGTGTTCCTTTGAAGTCAGGATGGTCGTACTTCATCTCTCATACTTTGGACATATTGTCAGGGGGGCCAGTCCCTGGAGAAGGATATCATGTTTGGTAAAGTGGAGGACTGGAGAAAAAGAGGAAGACCTCCAGCAAGATGGATTAGTACAGTAGCAGCTGAAATGGACTCAAACATAGAAACAATTGTGAGGTTGGCCCAGGACCGGGCAGTGTTTACTTCTATTGTGCATAGGGTCACTATGAGTCGGTACTGACTCAATAGCACCTAACAACAATATATGCATGTGAAAGTTGGACAGTGAATAAGAAAGTCCATAGAAGAATCAATGCATTTGAATTGTGGTATTGGCAAAGAATATTAAAATTACCATAGACTTCCAGAAGAACAAACAAATCATTCTTGGAACAAGTACATCCGGAATACTCTTTAAAAGAAAGGATGGTGAAACTTTGTCTCTCCTACTTTGGACATGTTGCCAGGAGTGATTAGTCCCTGGAGAAGGACATCATGCTTGGTAAAGTGGAGGGTTAATGAATAAGAAGACCCCCAACAAGATGGATTGACACACTGGCCGCACAAATAGGCCAAAACAAAACAATAATTGTTAAGATGGTGCAGGACTGAGCAGTGTTTTTTTCTGTTGTGCATAGGGTTGCTGTGGGTCAGAACAGTCTCCATGGCACCTCACAACACCAACACTTCTATATTATTTTAATGATTGTAAATTAGTTCCTTGAATGACTAGGCTATCATTTGTTAATACTTCTTTCTATTGTTAAATATCTGTTATTTCTTATTTTTTTGGTATTATTGGTAGAATTACAGTGTACATCTTGGTACAGTTTACATTTTTCTTTTGAATTTTTTTCTTAGAATTAATTTTTACCAGTGGTATTATTGGGCAAAATGGTATGGACCTTTTTTAATACACAAATTCATTTTACTATGGATTCAGGCCATATAGCAGTATATGGATATATACTGAATATATTACTTACTGCTCTATTCAGGCCATATAGCAGTAAATGTAAAAAGGCTTCCATAACTTCCTTCCAGAGTAACTGCCCATAGTTTAGTGGGCATCCTCTTAGTCCCTTCTTTTGACCATTTAAGTAATATGTGATAAACACAAATTGTCTTCTAAACGGTGTCTTCAACCCAGAGTGCTTATTTCCCCACATCTTTAAAAACTTATTATGTTATTTTTAATTTTTAACAGTTCATTAGACTGTACCACCAATTGTCTGTCATTTTGTCATTCTGTGGTGGCTTGTGTGTTGTTGTGATGCTGGAAGCTATGCCACCGATATTTGAAATCCCAGCAGAGTCACCCATGGTGAACAGGTTTCAGCTGAGCTTCCAGACGAAGACAGACTAGGAAGAAGGAGAGACAGAGTACTTCTGAGTGTTTGGCTACTGAAACCTTTAGGAAGAGCAGTGGAACACAGAGCACCAGAATATTGAATATTGAAACATGATGAATAGCACCAGAATATTTTCAGATACAGTGCCAGAAAATGAGCCCCTAAGGTAGGAAGGCACTCAAAATATGGCAGGAGAAGAGCTACGTCCTCAAATAGAGTTGACTGTGATGACATGAATGGAGAAAAGCTTTCAGGGCCTTCATTTGCTGATGGGGAACAACACAAAATGAGGAGAAACAGCTGTAGACATCCATTAATAATCAGAACATGAATGTAAAGAGTATGAATCTAGGAAAGTTGGAAGTTGTCAAAAATGAAATGAAATGCCTGAACATTAATACCTAGGCATTAATGAGCTGAAATGGATTGGTATTGGCCGTTTTGAATCTGATATTCATATGGTTTACAGTTTACCATGCCAGGAATGACAAGTTGAATAGCAATGATGTTAAAAAACTTTAAAAGAAAGAAAGAACATTTCAAGATCTATCTTGAAGTATAATGCTGCCTGTTAAGGATAACACCCATATGACTACAAGGAAGGCCATGGAGTCCTGGTATGGTGCTGTGGGTTAATGCGCTGGACTGCAAAGTCATTTGCACCACAAGGTCGGCAATTCAGGCCTTCCAGCTTACCTGGGAAACCCTATACAGAGTTGCTATGGGTTGGGACCCACTTGACGGCACTTAACAAGAAGAAGGAAGACCGCTACTATTCAAATTTATATACCAAACACTAAAGCCAGTGATGATGAAATTGTCCTGGTGTGGCACTGTGGGTTAATGCACTGGGACTGCAAATTCAGTTTGAACCACAAGGTCAGCAGTTAAAGCTCATCAACCACTCCTTTGGAAACCCTATACTGGGTCTCTATGGGTCAGAACTGGCTCTTAACAACAACAACCAACTTCTTCAGACTAAACTTGATCAAATATGCCATCAAGATATATTGATAATTACTGCTGATTGGAATACAAAAGTTAGAAACAAAGTGTAAGGATCAGTAGTTAGAAAATATGACCTTGGTGATAGAAACGATGCTGGAGATTGCATGATAGAATTTTGCAAGACCAATGACTTCTTCATTGCAAATAATACTTTTAAACAGCATAAAAGACAGCTATACACATGGACTTAATCAAATGGATTACACAGAAATAAAATTGACCAAATTTGTGGGAAGAGATGGTGGAAAAGCTCCCCATTGTCAGCCAAAACAAGACTGGGGAAGACTGGAACAGACCATCAATTACTTACATGCAAATTTAGGCAGAAAATTAAACAAGCCCACACGAGCCAAAATTTTCCCTTGAACCATGTCACCTGAATTTAGAGATCATCTCAAGAGCAGATTTGATACATTAGACACTAATGACTTAAGACCAGAAGAGTTGTGGTCAATATCATACAAGAAGAAAGCAAAAGGTCATTAAGAAGACAAGAAAGAAAAGACCAAAATAGATGTCAGAAGTCTCTGAAAATTGCTGTCCATCATAGAGATGCTAAAGAAATGAAAGAAATTAAGAAGGGAAAGAGCTTAACAGAAAATTTCAAAGGGCAACTCTAGAAGACAAAGTCAAGTATCATAATGAAATGTGCAAAGACCTGGAGTTAGAAAATCAAAAGGGAAGAAAAGGCCCAGCATTTTTTAAGTTGAAAGAACTGAAGAAAAAACTCAAACCTTGACTAAATATTCTATGGGCAAAATATTTAATGTTGCAGTAAGCATCAAAACAAGATGTAAGGAACATACTGAGTCACTGTACCACAAAGAAACAGATAATGTTCAACCATTTCAAGAGATAGTACATGATCAAGAACCAGTGATACTGAAGGCAGAAGTCCAAGGTGCACTGAAGACATTGGCAAAGAACAAGGCTCTGGGAATTGAAGGGATATAAAGTGAAAATCTTTCAACAAACTTGCAGCATTGTGGGCACTCACTCACCTATGCCAAGAAATTTGAAAGACACCTAGCTACCTGGCCAGCTGATTGGAAGAGATCCCTCTTTGTGCCCATTCCAAATAGAGGTGACCCATCAGAATGTAGAAGTCATCGAACAATGTCATTAATCTCACATGCAAGTAAATTTCTGCTAAAGGTCATTCAAAAACGTACATTGATAGGGAACAGCCAGCGGTTCAAGCCAGATTCAGAAGAGGCCGTGGAACTAGGGATATCATTGCTGATGCCGGATGGATCTTGGCTAAAAGTAGAGAATATCAGAAAGGTATTTGTCGGTGGTATAAGGTGCCGTTGAGTCAGTTCCAACTCATAGCAACCCTGTCTAGGGTTTCCGAGGAGTGGCTGGTGAGGATGAACTGTTGACCTTGCAGTTCAAACCTACTCTGCAGTCCAGTGCATTAACCCATAGCACCACTGTGTGGATGATGACAAGCTACAGACAATATTGCTGAGAATGAGTATTCTGGAGCACATAAGTGTGTTCATGAGGAACTTGTAGATAGAACAAGAAGCAGTCATTCAAACAGAACAAGGGGACAGTGAATGGTTTAAAATGAGGAAAGCTGTGCACAAGGGTTGTATTCTGTCACTATACATACTCATTCTGTATGCTGAACAAATTAATTCAAGAAGCTGGATTATATGGAGAAGAATGTGGCATTAGGATTGGAGGATATGCAGGTGATACAGCCTTACTTGCTGGAAGTGAAGAGAACTTAAAATACTGATGGAGATCAAAGACCACAGCCTTTGGTATAGGTTGCACTTCAATGTAAAGAAAACAAAAATCTTCAGCACTGGAACAATAAATAAAATCAAGATAAATGGAGAAATGATTGAAGTTGTCAAAGACAACTTGGATTTGATCCACTATCAACACTCATGGAAGCAGCAGTCAAGAAATCAAACAACGCACTGCATTAGGCAAGTCTGCTGCACAAGACCTCTTTAAAGTGTTCAAGGGCAAAGACGTCAGTTTGAGGACTAAGGTGTGCCTAACCCAAGTTATGGTATTTTCAGTAGCCTCATATGCATTTGATAGTTGGACAGTGAGTAAGAAAGACTGTAGAAGAACTGATGCATTTAAGTTACTGTTTTGGAGAAGAGTTTTAAAAGTACCATGGACGGCTAGAAGAGCAAACAAATCTGTGTTGGAAGGAGTACAGCCTGAATGCTCCTTAGAAGCCAGGATGATCAGATTTTGTCTCTCATACTTTGGACACATTATCAGGAGGGACCAGTCCCTGGAGAAGGTCACCATATTTGGTAAAGTAGAGTGTCATCGAAAAAGAGAAAGACCCCCCAATGAGATGGGTTGGCACAGTAGCAGCAGAAATGTGCTAAAGCTTAACGAAGATTGTGAGGATGACACAGGACTGGGCAGTGTCTCGTTCTGTTGTGCATAGGGTGGCTTTGAGTCAGAACCGACTTAACAGCACCTAACAACACAACAAATTAGACTGGACAAAAGAATTACCAAGTTGTTTTCATTGACTTTCTTCTGATTGCTAGTGAGGTTGCTAGTACTAATTGCTAATGAGCATTTTCTTACAGGTTTTAACCATCTATTTTAAAGTACAATGCTGTCTCTGGTAGGATAATACCAACAGGCCTACAAGGAAGACCAGTTAATACGGCTATTATTCAAATGAATGCACCAACTACTAGTGATGATAAAACTGAAGAATTCTACCAACTTCTTCAGTCTGAAGTTGATCAAACATGTAATCAAGATGCATTGGTAATTACTGGTAGATTGGAATGTAAAAATTGGAAACAAAGAGGAAGGATCCATAGTTGGAAAATATGGCCTTGATGATAGAAATGATGCTTAAATTACTTGCTGATGAAGATCAAAGACTACAGCCTTCAGTATGGATTGCACCTAAACGTACAGAAAACTTAAATCTTCACAACTAGACCAATAAATAACGTCATGCTAAATGGAGACAAGAATTATGTTGTCAACAACTTCCTTTTGTTTGGATCCACAATCAGTGCTCATGGACGCATTAGGCACATCTGCTGCAAAGGACCTCTTTAAAGTGTTCAGGAGCAAAGATGTCAGCACGAGGACTAAGGTGCAGCCTGACCTAAGCCATGGGTTTGGACAGTGAATAAGGAAGACCATAGAATTGATGCCTTTGAATTATGGTGTTGGGGAAGACTATTTAAAGTACGATGGGCTTCCAGAAGAACAAACAAATCTGTACTGGAAGAAGTACAGCTAGTATGATCCTTAGAAGTGAGGATGGTGAGACTTCATCTCTCAGACTTTGAACATATTCTCAAGAGGGACAGTCCCTGGAGAAGGACATCATACTTAGAAAAGTGGAAGGTTAGCGAAAAAAGACCCCCAACAAGATGGATTGACACAGTGGCAGAAATAATAGGCTCCAATATAAATAAAAAAAAATTGCAGTAACAAGCAGTATATCATTTTGTTGTGTTATGATTTGTAACTGATTCAACAGCCCCTAACAACAATGGCCTGGTGGTGTGGCGCTGTAGGGTAAACACTGGACTGCTAACTGCAACGTTGGTAGTTCAAACCTGTACAGGGTTGCTGTGAGTCAGAATTGACACCAACAACAATAATTGATTTTAACATTTTTTCACAAGTTTGCTGGTCAGTTGACGCTTTGGTGAATTGTCCAAGCCCTTTACCCGGTTTTTGATTGGATTGTTTGCCTTTTTGTTGTTAAATTGTAGAAGTTTTTAAAATATATTTTAGATATTGATCCTTACTGGTTATATGGTTCCTGGGAATTTTCTTCTAATTTGTTGGTGGGTTTTGCTTTTTGATAAAGTCTTCTGACGAACAAAAGCTTTTTATGTTTTTTGTTTTTGTTATGATTCCAGGATACTATAAGGTACTTTTTTTTTTTTTTTACTTTTTATTATCAATTGAGTGAAGGTTTACAAAGCAGATCATTAATTTTACATTCAACAAATCACACACAAAAGTATTTAATTTTTACGAAGGCCATTTATCTATTTTGGCTTTTGCTATTGTGTTTTTTGTGGTCATAATCTGATCATTAAAAAAACAAACAAACCCACAAACACCCAAGTTGGCCCTACATCCATACACCTATATTACACCTATATTTTCTTCTAAGAATTTTATGATTTTTAATGTTCTGTTAGACTGCAAGGTCAGTTTGAACCAAGCTGTCGGCGGTTCAAACTCACCAGCCAATCCTCAGAAGCCCTATGCAGGGTTGCTATGAATCAGAACCAACTCAACAACACTTAACAACAGTGGCATAAACAGTTAATTGTTCAGCTGCTAACCAAAAAGTTGGCAGTTCAAACCCACCAGCTATTTCAAGGGAGAAAGACCGTAACAATCTGCTTCTATATAGATTACAGCCAAGAAAATCCTATGGGGTGGTTCTACGCTGTCATATAGGATCACTTTGAGTTAGAATCGACTCGACTCAGTGGTACCCAACACTGGTTTTAACATTTACGTCCTTGATCCATTTTGAATTGATTTTAGTATAAGGTGTGAGGCTTAGATCCTAATTCATTCTTCTGCATGTGGAAATCCAATTTTCCAAGCATCATTTATTGAAAAAACTCTGCCTCCCCCATTCAGTGAACTAAATGCCCTTGTCGAAAATCAACTAACCATAGATACATGGATTTATTTCTGGACTGTCTCTATTCCATTGGTTTATATATTTGTTATTATACCAGTAACATACTGAGCCCTTCTTTATTAATCAGGATTGCTTTAGCCATTTTGGGTCCCTTGCCCTTCCATATAAATTTGAGGATTGGCTTTTCTATTTCTGGTTTTTTTTTTAAAGCTGTTAGAATTTTGACGGTAGTTGCATTGCCTGCTTTGGATAATATTGACATCAAAACTATATTAAGCCTTCCAGTTCACAAACCAGAATGTCCTTCCATTTATTTAGTCTTCTGTAATTTCTTTTGGTGATGTTTTATAGTTTTCTGTGTATAAGTCTTTTATCTTCCTGGTTAAGTTTATTCCTGAGTACCGTATTCTTTTATTATATGCTGTTGTAATGGTAACATTTCCATAATTTCCTTTTCAGCTTGTTCATTGTTGATGTATGGAAACCCTGCTAATTTTTATATTGACCTTGTGCTATGCCACTTTACTGAATTCATTTATTAGTTCTGATAACATTATTGTGAATTCTTTAGGTTTTTCTATGTATAAGATCATGTCATCTGTGAAAAGGGGAAGTTTTGCTTCCTCCTTTTTGATTTGGATACCGTTTATTATTTTTTTCTAGCCTGGTTTCTCTGGCTAGGACTTTAATAAGGCAGATAGTGGCTAACAATAGTACAAGTGAGCATCCTTGTCTTGCTCTTGATCTTAATGAGAAAGCATTCAGTTTTTCTCCATTGAGTATGATGTTATCTGTGGGTTTTTTATAAATGCCTTTGTATTTTCTTTTAAAACTTGCTTAGGATTTTTTTGTTCATTTGTTTGTTTGTATAACTCTTTAATCCATCTGGACTATATTTCATTTGTAGTGTAAGATAAGAGTCTAACGTTATTTTTCTCCTAATGGAAATTGTCCCAAGGCCAAATACTGAATATGCCATACTTTACTGGCTAATTTGAAATGGAGTGTGAATGGTTTAATGAATTCTGGTACATAGTGGAAAACAGCTTTCCTAAAAAGGAAAAAAAGTTTATACAGACTTGACATTGGCACCAGTTTCACTGCAGTCTTACAAGTATTGGTATTATTGTTTCATTGATTGCAAACTAATTTAAGTTAATTTTTGTTTAAATCAGCACACAGTCGGTTTTCATTCCTTGATGATGTAAATTATGGTATATGGAGTACTCTAACCAATGCCAAAGTGCCTGGGATTGTCAGAGGCCTTAGAAATGAATAGAAATCTGAAGATGGATTACTTCTACTCTCCCCCTCATTTTCTTTTTTTTTCTCTCCTGGGCCTCTCACAGGGTCTTCTGCAGGAGAGCTGATCCTCATTACAGCCAGGGTGACTGCAGAAAGGATGCCAGAAACCTGCTTGTACTTCAGTGCTGGCCCGGAAATCCTGCCTTCCAGCCAGCCACCTATATCCTGCTCAGAGGAGGGAGCAGGAAATGCTACTCTGAGCCCTAGGATGGCTGAGGATTGTATCAGGGTCTGGAGCCATGAAGGCCTTGTGCTCACCAAACTGCTGACCTCTGTAAGAACCTTCAGTTGCTGGGGTTTTATCAACTGTGACCCTAAGATCTAGGAGGCAGTGCTACCTAATAGAAAAAGCACTAGCGTTGCAATCTGGGCCCTCGAATGTAGATGGTGTGGCCTTTGTGCAAGGCCGTTAGCTTCTCTGAACCTCAGCTTCTTCATCTATAAAATAGAAAATATACAATCTGCCAATACCAACAAATACCGCTTAAGTAAGAATGAATGTAAATCCGATCCTGGGCCAACCTCACTACCCCTGCCATCAATGATGCCACTTGGCCGATCCATCTCGTTGGGGGTCTTCCTCTTTTTCTCTGACCCTCCATCTTACACAGCATGACATCTTTCTCCAGCCACTGTTCCCTCCTGACAGTATGTCCAAAGTATGAGAGACGAAGCTTAGCCATCCTGGCCTCCAAGGAGCACACTGGCTGCACTTCTTCCAAAACAGATCTATTGGTTCTTTTGGCAGTCCATGGCACTTTCAGTATTCTCCTCCAACACCACAATTCAAAGGCATCTTTGATAGTGAATTGTTAATACATCACATCTTAATTATTTAAGCAAATCAGTATGTTTTCTGTATTTAATTGTAGAAAGTTTATTTAGTTCTTGAAATTTATTTGCAAACACACTTTTTCCATTCAGTACTGTGGTTTATTGCCTACCTAGCTGAATATATGTCCACTTATTCTAAGGCTATCTGCATACTTAATTTACTTACGTGTTCATTTAAGTCAAGTGCTCATTATGTAGAAGAATTTGTATTTTGGAGGTGCTTGATTTATCTACAAAGAAAAAATAGGAATTACTTTATTATAAAATGCTCCTAGAAGTCTTAATTGTGTTTATTTTTAAAACAAATGAACTGTAATTTTATACTTGTGTGCATGGAAGTGATTGAGGTACATCATTATTGTAGTTTGAAAGTTGTACATAAGACGTATTTTGTTCTTACTATATGTTTTTACTGAATGAGCTATTCCCCATCCCAAGGCAAGCATGAATAAAATTAGGTTAAATGTAGAAAAAAGAATGAATGTAAAGTGTCCAGCACAATATCCAGTAAATAACAGAGGTTTGATAAATGACAGGTATTACTAATAATTATTGTCTTTAAATAAGATAAAACATGATCTCTACCTCAAAGGAATTTAGAAATTGTAATCAGAGGTAGAATGGGCTAATTGCTACTATACAGACGTGAGCAGAATGTTCCATAAACACAGAGTAAAGAGCAATTAGCCCAACTTGAACATTTATGGAGAGCGCTTCACAGAGAAGGTGGCATTTAAGAAAGAGAATTGTGTACTGTAGTTTATAATGCATAAAATGCTTTCAGGTTCATTATCCCATTTGATCTTAAAATAGTCCTTTGAGGGAGATGTTATTATCCCATTTTACAGACGAGGAAACAGGTTTCTAGAGAGGTAGTGAATCGCCCAAGGCCACACAACTGCCCAGGACTGTAACCCACATCTCCTGATTCTAGACCTATGCTTGTTCTGCCATGTCAGGCTGACCCCTGAAGAATGAGGAAGATTTTGGTAGGAAGTGCAGTAGAGGGGAATCAGGAGAAGGGAGATACATTCCAGGAAAAGGGAACAGCGTGAGCATAGGCCTAGAGATTGAACTGTGTTTAGCTTTAGGGGGACTCCTTGATGAGTAGTTTCGGAATGACTTAGGATAAGAGGCAGGAGAGACTGTAGAGGCCAGATGCCTGACTTAAGATGCTGCCACTAGATGCTGCAGGCTGTGGGGTCACTGCAGGATTTTAAGGAGGAGAGAGTGCTCTACCAGTGCTAGGTGGAGATAGGCCACAGTAGAGGAGGGAGACCAGTTGAGTTACTGCTGCAGCTGTTGCCTCAGTGTTGAAAAGACCCTGTTGAGGAGCATAACCTGAGAGCTTTAGAATCATAGAAGCCCTGGGCTCCAGGCCTGGCCCTACTTGCACATCTGTAAAATGTGGAGAATTATGAACTTTCTTATCCCATGGAGTCATTCTAGGGGTTCAAGGCAAGAAAGCAGTTTGTAAGTCATTGAGACAAATGTTAGCTTGTGTAAAAATAACATTTTCCCTTTAATTATTAGATGTGAAGTACCATCTTCCTCATTGTGGCTTCTCTCTATAGCCCTTGGGCTGGGGGTAAGATGTCTGCCCAAGGGAAGCTGCTCCATTCTCTCTCCATCATCCCTCCCTCCTTCCTTGTACCTATTTCCAGGAGGAGCTGGCTCTGTGTGGCTCCAGGCTGCTGATCTTGGGCTCTTTCCTGCTTCTCTTCTGTGGCCTTCTCTGCTGTGTTACTGCTGTGTGCTTCCACCCACGTCGAGAGCCTCACTGGGCTAGAACCCGACTCTGATGGCATTGGCCCAGTTCCTGCCTTGTTCTCAGGTGAGATCCTTTGGGACAGGGAATGGGGCAGGGGTGGCGATCATTCTCAAATATTGCTTCCTCTGGGTCCCTGGGAGCCCCATTACTACAGCTCTCCCTAGGACTGGGGACAATTTACACCATCAGCATTCAACATTTTTCTTAGGTTTTTTTTTTTTTTTTTTTTTTAATCTGGCTTTGCTGGTTAGACTTTGGGCTGCTAATCAACAAGCCACTAGTCACTCCAAGAGAGAAAGATGACACAGTCTGCTCCCTCATATATAGCTCCAGAATATACAGTCCTAGAAACCTTATATAGGGTCACTATGAGTTAACATCAACTTGGTGGCAGTTTTATTTATGAAATGCTTAACACTCATGTAGAAAAGCCCACAGAACCTGAAAGTATAGTTGGTCAAATTCTTTTAAAGCAGATATTCTTGTAAACATCACTCAGACAAAAATGTAGAATATTAGCTATAACTCAGAAGCTCCCCATTGTCCCTTTATTTCTGACAACACCTTCCCTCCTCCTAGAGGTAACTATGATCTTGCTTTATATAGTTTATCACCAAGTATGCATTCCTAAACAATTTGGTTTCGTTTTACATCTTTTTGAACTTTAATGTGATCATACAACACATATTTTGTGACTATAGTTTACATCCAAGCTCTTTTTTAAAAAAAATGTGGGTCCTGTAGGCTAAGAAATGGATTGCTAGCCACAAGGTCAGCAGTTCAACCTACCAGCTGTTCCTGGGAAACCCTGTACAGGGTCATTATGAGTCAAAACTGACTTGATAACACTTAAAAACAGAATTCTACAGATAACATGAAATACAAACACACTACACAGACATTTTGAAATTGGTAACAATGATGAGTTTGAACGGTTTGATGAGTTTGAGGATGTATCTTTAAGAGGAATCATGCTTGTCTTTCTTTTTTCCTAGAATCATGATACCTAGTATTCCGATGCAAGTTTTGTAAAATTCAATTTGAGCAGCTCAAATAAATTTCATTGATGATGTTAATAATAAAAGCTGCCATTTACTGGGCACATACTCTGTGCCCACGCACTTTATATGTACTATGCCTTTTCCATTTAGTCGTCCCTGAATTTAGAAAAAGTTGGTCCTGATAACAGGATCCTTCACTACTATGAAGATAACGGTGGGTGGCGAACACTTTGGCTAACCAGTCAGCTTACTGGGAAAAAATATTTCTGTAAAAAATCCTCACTCTGACTGGTGGGGCTCCTAGTCTGAGAGCTATGCAGGGAGCCCTCAAAAAGTTCATGGAAAAATTCCATTATCTTTTCATTCCATTCTGTCCACAAACTTTTTGAAGCCTCCCACCTCTATGTTGTACCAGATCCTTAACTGTTGTCAGTTTCATCTGGCTGCTGTGCTCCAGGAAATAACTGGGAGAAATTAAGAAAGAGCCAGGGCCCAGGGAAGAACTCCACTAGACGAACTGTAAGCACAAGATCAACGTTGTTCATATCACCATTTTGCTTAAAGCTGGGCCTGACTACTTCAGCCACCTACATGGGACAGGAAGTGGTGTAGCCCTCTCATCCTTTTCAGATATGAGTCACCTGGGAAGACAGGTTTTCTGGCCCCTGGCAGATCCCAGGACACTGAGGTCATCCTGATTGGGATAAGTGCCCACTCCTATCTGTAGTTGTCGTGGCCAGTGCTCCTTTCTCAATTTCTATAGTCATTTCAGAGCTCTCCCCAAGGGCCATTGACCTGCCCTGTGCTTTAATTTTCTTTCTGTCTTCCCCAGGTCTGAATCAACCTCTTGGGCCTTGGTTCTGAGATGGAAGAGATGTTACAAAAAGTGAAGAGCTGGGATGTGGGGATGAATAAAAAGCTTTTTTTGCCTAGTGCTCCTGGGGTGTTAATTGGGGATTAGAACTTTGGATTTTTCTCCCCGTGTGTTCATTTAGGACACAAGTTGGATGAGGACTGAGGTCCTCATCTCTTACCACTGTGTGACTGGGTGTTGGAAAAGACTTTATGCCTTGTTTTCTTCTGTGAACTGAAATTGATAATAATTCCAGCTACTTGGGAGGGTCAAGTATGTGTATGTGTAGTCATGGAAGCGCTTTGGCATAAATGCAGTATGACCTTGGGCAGGTCATACAAATTCCCAGGCCCTCCGTTTCATGAAGGGATTTGACCTACAGAGTTTTCCCAGAACTTTAGTGCCAAGATTCCTCGATTTGGGAACCCAGGTCCAGGTTGGATGGTCACCAACTTCAGAGCAGCCCATTTTCCCGCCTTTTCTGTGCCCAGCAGCAGCTTTCCCTTACCCCTCCCAACCTCTACCCTGAACGCAAGCGCAGATCGCAATTTCTCCTTCCTTTCCACCCGCTCCTGGTCAAAGCTTCCCCTAGCAACAAGCTTGAGCTCAGCGCTAAGGCGGAACGAGCGCATGCGCTACAGTTCTCTCCGCGACCAGTATCCAACCGTGCGCGGGGCTCCTCCCACTCCAAGACTATCCCTTCTCCCCTCCTCCAGGGTCCGCGTGGCGGGGCGCGCGCGCACTCAGGCTTGGTGGCAGCCCATCTCCCAGACCGCGGCAGCGAGGAGAAAGGGGCGGAGCCGTTTCACTCAGGGCTCCGCCCCTTTGGCCCGGCATCCCTACCGCGCCTGCGCGCTCCCGCCCGGTCTCCATCTTGGAATTGGGAGGAAGAGGGAGAGGGGAGATCGGGACGAGACCAGGGCTGTGTTGCGGAGAGGCTGTGACGGAAAAGAAGCGAGCGAGAGAGAGAGGGTGCGGGGACCTCCTGCAGCGTCTTAGTTACAATTTTGCCATTATCCTGGGAAGAGAGAAGGGAAAAGGGAGAAGACCGGGGCGGGAGTAAAGGCTGTCACCCTCAGATCCTGCCGTGAGAGGGGCCGAGCGGCCGGACGTCCTCGAGGTGGGCTCCCCTATCGGAGGCCGAAGATCCGGGTTTCAGGCTCTTGGGTCCCAAATTTTCGGGTTTGGCCCATCGCTTCTCTCATATCCGGCTCAGCCCCTCAGATTTCAGATATCCGGAACTCAGGTCCCAACCTCTCCAAACCTAGGGCTCTCTCTCATAGGATTTCAAATATCTGGGATTCAGGCCCCTCGGTGCACCCGTGTCCGGGTTCATTCTCCAGGTTTTCAAATACAGAATTCAGTCTCCCGCGCTCAAATATTCGGGGTTCAGACCCCCACAATCAGAAATCCGGGATTCGGCGACTGTCGCCCTCGAGGAGAAGGAGGACTGGACCGCGAGGTCAGATCAGGTTGTCACCCCCTCCCCTCCAGGGGAGGCTTCCCGGGCCCGCCCCTCAGGAAGGGCGAAAGCCGTGGAAGAGGTGGCAAGGGGAAGGGTCTCCTTGCCCCTCTCCCTGTTTGGCAGAGCCGCTGGAGGACCCCAGGAGGAGGCGGAGGCGCTGGGGCATCATAGTGACCCCTTCCAGGTGAGAAGCGGGGTGCAGGGGCGCGGGTCCCTGTGTCTAGCACTGAGAAGAAAGAGTGCTCCTTTCTGAAAAGCTGGGCCCGAGGGTGGGGAAGCCTGGCTGGGCCAGTGGTCAGCCTTGCCTTATGTTGCCAACCTCTCCCCTTCATTGTGTCTGGTTAATGGGGATCTTAGGTGACAGGGTCTCCTATGTCACGGAAGATCACACCCGAGGATACTTGAGTTAGTCGAATGGGTCTGCACCCATGTGCTGTGCTTCCCTGATCACTTTGCTTCTCACAGCCCCTTCTCCCTTTTCCTGGCTGTTCTGGGTGTTGGTTCCCATGCTTCTGATAATCCATGGTGGGTCAGGATATGCTTTTTAGCCCTGGTTCAGTTGGGTGCCTTGTCCTTGCAAAGAAATGTGTGTGTGTGTGTGTGTGTGTGTGTGTGCGCGCGCGTGTGCACACGCTGTGGAGGTATTGCTGTGGAGGTATTGTGTGTGTCAGGGCTGCCTGGCAATATTTGCCCCCAGCTTCAATTCCCTTCCACCTTTTTGTGACGGTGTGAATAATCTACCTCTCAAAGTGCTTTTACCCCCATTCTTGTAAGCCCCACCATTCACCCATTCACCCTGGTAGGGTGGGGTGGGGAGAGGAGGATGGTGCTTATTGACTGCTGTCTTCCCATTTTACAATTAAGAACATTGAAGCTCAGAGAGATTGCCCAGAGCCACACAAGTAGCAGAATTAGGATTTGAACCCAAGCCTTGGATCAAGTCTTGCCCCTGCTCGCTCTCTTTTCCTCTGAGCCTGGGCTCAGCAAATGTTCCAGAGGAAAACGGGTTGGAGTGAGGTTGAAGAATGGGGGTTGAGATGAACTTCCTTTCCAGGAGGACTATCCTCAGGATTTTCCTAATGGGAGACTCTGACTCCAGCTTTCTGCCTCATGGATTTTTCTCTGTATTGTGACCTTCATCTTTACCCTGATCCCAGGTTCCTGAAAAGATTCTTTTTACAAATGGTGGTCATAATGTGGTCTCTTAACAGTTAAAACCAAGCTGCTGGGGTATGATGACACCCCCCCCCAAGGGATTAAAATGGTGTTGTGATCCTGGAGATGGGGAATAAAAAATCCATATGTTTAGTGTCTGCTAAGTGTTCCTAAGTATGGATCCCATTAAAATCTTACAACAGCCCCACGTTGCAACTCATTTTCCAGAAGAGAAAACCAAGCAAGTATAAGGAACTTACTCAAAGCCCTGTTGCTGAACCTTGCTGCTGGGAGGTTCTGGCAGTGTAGTAGCTTAGAGACAGATGGACTTGGGTTTCCTCATCTACAGAATGAAGATAAAATTGTACATCTTAGAAGTTGAGATTTAGCACAGAGATTTGTAATCACTCAGTAAACGTCCAGATTTTTGGTACCCTTACATGTGGCTTGGGTTCCTGGATTGGCGTTTTGGGACTGGGTGCTAGGAAAGAAGTCAAGAAAGTTCTTTTAGTAAATTGTGAGCACCTGCCTTTATGTGTGGGTGTGTGGTGGGAGTGAGGGGTGCCTGCCTGCTGGTAGGAGAGGGGAGAATGGGGCCTGTTTATAACAGCCTGGGAAGTGCTGAGGGCAGTCTATCAATCTCCCAGGCTATTCTGAGTTTTCTGCGCCCTAGGGACCCACCAGAGTCCCTCCAGTTTCCAATTGGGCTGAGGAGACAGAATTAACAGCACAACAGGAAACAATGCATGAAAGAGTATAATTACGTGTGAAATTGTTAGGTGTTTTTAAGTAGCTAGCACTCAGCCCCAGGAGTCCAGCTCTACTGAAGTCTCCTTTGTGTCCTTGACCTGAGCCTAGGTTCCTGCAATTGCTTAGCTTTGGCCTAGAAGCCCCTCGGAAAGCCAGTCCCAAAGGAGCTTCCCGAGAGTTGTTTGCCTGGTGCTCTAAGGGCTCTTCCAAGGGCTGGAATGGTCAGGGAGGCTGTCTGCAGGCAGTGGGCTGAGAGTAATGAGCTTGCAAGCTGACAGGAGAGGAAAAGGTCCTGTTATCTGACCATGGAGACATCATCTTTCCTCTCTGTGCCTCAGTGACCTAATCTGTGAAATGGTGGTAATGACCCCTGCCCTACTTGTTTCATAGGGTTGATCTGAAAGCACAGTGATGGGAGGACCAGCCCTGGGCAAGTCACTGAAATCTTTCTGAGCTGGTTTCCTCATCTATAAAATGGGTGCAATACTTACCTTGCAGGGTTGTGTTGAGAGTTGAGTGATAGGTAATACTTGGAAGGTACTTACTGTATGTGCTCAATAAATGTTATTTGGGCTCTAAAAATGCCCTGCACCCGTGTTGTGCTTATGCAAATGGACTGGACAAGTAAGGCAACCCTAATCACAGGCCCCTAAAGCCAGGTTCTGTTTACAGCCTTGTCTTTCCCATTCTGGATCTCCTCACTGCCAGTGTCTTTACCCACTTTTGAGAGTGAGTCTTCGGTCTTCTCTGGGCTAATACCCACTTCTAACAATGGCCGGATTTCCACTGCCTCCGGCCTGGCCATTTCCTGTTCTCTTCCAGGGTGTGAGAGGTTGAAGGAGGAGGGGGCCTTGCACTTAGGGGAACAGGAAGGTGCCTGGAAATAGTTGGGGTATGAGACTTGTGAGATAGGACACTTGGGGCTGTGCTTGGAAAGCAGAGTCTTTCATTCTTGAGGGGAGAAGCCAGGGTTAGTAGGGAAATGAGGACTTGTTGAGGACTGAGGAGGATGCTTAGCTTCCCAGAGTCTTTCTAGCAGTTGTAGGGACTCCAGGGACCCGGCCCCCGTGCTCTGGTTGCCAGGGCAACTTCAGTTTTTGGAGCTTTGATGTTTCTAATCTCCCCCTGCCCTTCCTCAGCAGCGCCTCCCCCTCATCAGGGAACTAGAAGAGGAGAAGGCAGAAACCTGAGGGCCCCCTTCCCTCTCTAAGGGTCCCTTCTCTATTCACCAGGCCAGGCCCCACCCTAAGGGCCCCCGGGGGTCACCATGCCGGCCGGGGGCCGGGCTGGAAGTCTGAAGGACCCTGATGTTGCTGAGCTCTTCTTTAAGGATGACCCTGAAAAGCTCTTCTCTGACCTCCGGGAAATTGGCCATGGTAGCTTTGGAGCTGTGTACTTTGTGAGTTGAGGCTTGGGAGGGTGGGATAAGGGTGGAAAGTCTACTCCCCAGCAGCCCATCAGAGCAGCCCCATTACCCTACTCTATCACATCAGCCTCTCCTGGGCCAGCAAGTCCCTCTGATTCTCGTTGGGGGCCTTCTCGCTTGCTGATATGCTCTTCTGATATGCTGTCCTAGGCCCGGGATGTCCGAAGCAGTGAGGTGGTGGCCATCAAGAAGATGTCCTATAGTGGGAAGCAGTCAAACGAGGTAGGTCAAACTTATTAAGACCAGGTAGGGGTAGAAGACTCCAGTCTCAAGATGCAAGCTGGGTGACCCTCTCCTCCCTGGCTTCCCTCCAGAAATGGCAGGACATCATCAAGGAGGTGCGGTTCCTGCAGAAACTCCGGCATCCCAATACCATTCAGTACCGGGGCTGTTACCTGAGAGAACACACAGCTTGGGTAAGCTGGCCGCCTGACTTTGACTTGATCTTTACCCCTACTCTGGCCCATTTGTATCCTGGTCCCGCCTCCTGTTCAGGCTGCAGTTGGGGGAACTTGGAAGGGGAAGTCTTGTTCTGACCTCTCTGGTCCTTACACAGATCAATGAGCAGCAGTGTCAGGCCAGGAGAAGCTGGCTAGGAGATTCACAGGGACTTCTAGCAACCAGAGAAGGGAGAAGGGCATATGTGCTGGGAGAGGTAGAAAATGAAGAGAGCTTTGTAAAGATTCTCCTGGCAGTGATGGTGAATGTCGTGGGCTCTTTCTAGGAGACCCTCTGGCTCCAAGAACTCCATCATCCCCTTGTTTTCTCCAGTGGCCCTTCCTCCCTGTTATTACCCTGGGGGCTGTGCCTGTGAATGGAGGATAGGCAAGGAAGCTCTCTGGTTTGGGTTTCTGCCCATGGGAGCTTGGCCAGGGGTGGCCAGGATCTGCTGACCTCTGACCCTTGACCCTTCCTCAGCTGGTGATGGAGTATTGCTTGGGCTCCGCTTCTGACCTTCTAGAAGGTAAGTGACTGGCTAAGAAATGGGAGAATAGAAAGGAATGGTAAAGCTACAGGGGATAGTTACGGGGAGGAGCTTGCTCTGGCCAACTATTTGGCTCCCTTAGATGATGTTTTTATCTCACTCTCCAGTGCACAAGAAGCCCCTTCAGGAGGTGGAAATTGCAGCCGTGACCCATGGAGCCCTTCAAGGCCTAGCTTACCTGCACTCCCACAACATGATCCATAGGTATAGACAGTACTGACTATGGCAGGCAGGGGGTGCTCTTTATACTCCACACTCAACTGGGCTTCAGACTTTGTTCTGGGAAACTGCTAAAGCCCCTGTCCACCTTCCTGAAATGCATTTCTCATCCTGCACTTTGCCTCTGGCAGGGATGTGAAGGCTGGAAACATCCTCCTATCAGAGCCAGGCCTGGTGAAGCTGGGGGACTTTGGATCTGCATCCATCATGGCACCTGCCAACTCCTTCGTGGGCACCCCATACTGGTGAGTGGGAGTGTGTAGAGAAGAGAGCTCCCAGAATGTTGGGAGCAGGGAGTTGCCAGGGTCAGGGTGGGTGATGAGTCTCTTATTCGTGGCCATTCTTCCAGGATGGCTCCAGAGGTGATACTGGCCATGGATGAGGGGCAGTACGATGGCAAGGTGGATGTCTGGTCCTTGGGGATAACCTGCATTGAGCTGGGTAAGGACGTGCTCTTTTCTGCTCCCTCATCCACTTTTCTCCCTAGACCTTTCCCTTTCTCTTTCTGTGCCTGTGCCAGCCCATCCTCCTTTCCAGCTTTCAAGTTCCCATTTAGTTTATCTTTGAGCTCCTACAGCCAGCCATCAAGTCCTGCTGGCTTTTAGACTCGTCTCTTCCTGTCCGCTATCCTAGTTCTAAATCTGCTAAATTCTGGGGGTACAGTAGTGAATGAGGTAGTCGCATAGGCTCTGGCCTCATAGATCTTACATTTGATTTGGAGAAACAGTTGTGTTTTCTCTCGTTGTGATGACTGCTGGCTAGAGAAGTTATTTGTTGATAAGTACCGTGGAATAGGTTCCGATTCATAGTGACCCTGCACAGGGTTTCCGAGGCTATAAATCTTTACGGGAGCAGAACGCCTCATCTTTAATCCTGCGGAACCACTGGTAGTTTTGAACTGCTAACCTTACGGTTGGCAGCCTGACTCGTAACCACTACGCTACCAGAGTTATAGGAGCCATAAAAACAGCAAGAGGGTAGACCTAGTTTAGGGGCCAAGGAAGACAACACTGTAGCAAAGATGTTTAAATACACCTAGAAGACAAATAGCCATTTGAAGAATGTCTGGGAGAGCATTCTGGATATAGAGGACAAGTGTGGTTGCTTAGAAGATAGCATGTAATGCGAAGAGCAGTGAGTGATCAGGCCAGAGAGTCAAGCTACAGTGGGTTCATGAAACCTTGCATCCATGCCTAGCTTCTTGTCTCTGTCCTCTTAAACAGTTGAAACAGCTATTTAATGAGCTAACACTTATAAGCCCCCAACAGTATCAGGCACAAAATAGTTGCTGTTAACTCACTGCCATTGAGTTGACTCATAGTGGCCCTATGTTGTTGTTGTTAAGTGTCATCAAGTTGGTTCCAACTCACAGCAACCCTGTATAGTGTTTCTGTGGAGTGGCTGGTGAGCTTGAACCACCAACCTTGTGGTCCATACCAACTATGCAATCCAGCGTATTAACCAACAGCACCACAGTGGCCTTATAGGACAGAATTGCTCACTAGGGTTTTCAAGAATGTAGATTTTTTACAGGAGCATCTTGCTCCTGAGGAGTGGCTGATGAATTCGAACTGCTGACCGTGCAGTTAGTAGCCCAACACATAACCCACTATACCACCAAGGCTCCTTTTATAGTTGTTATTAGTTACTCTTGTATAACCTTCCCTATTGCCGATCTTTTTCCTTCTAGTCTCTTCTATACTGATGCCAGAGAGATACTGTCCTACTCAGAGCCACAGTGGCTCCTCACTGAGCCATCCCGATCCTTCTTATAATAGATTAAAGGCTCTGTTTTCTGGGGATTGGCTTTCTCCTTCACAAGCTACATCCTTTATTTGTGCTATGAACTTCTCTGCTTCACCTCTACCTGAGGTGAAAGATTTGCACATGGTCTTTCCATCCATGTCTCCATGTCCACATTCGTCATTTAGGGCAGGACTAGATAGCTGATGGAAGTATGTGAGAGAGGTCAAGTATTTTTAAAGTTTAGATCTGTCTGTTTTAGTCCCAGTTTTAGGGAGAAATCTGGGTGCAGGGAAATACTTCTCTATAGAAAAAGAAGCAAACGTGGTTATAAATGGCATCTGATACTCTGGGGTATACTGAGGGATGGAGGAGACTTGGTCAAACTGGGGATTGCTAGTCCCATGTAAAGAGGGATCCTGGTGTGGCGCTGTGGATTAATGCACTGAACTGCAGTGTTGGTTTGAACTGCAAGGTCAGTGGCTCAAGCTCACCAACTGCTCCTCGGAAACCCTATACAGGGTCGCTATGGGTCAGAACCGACTTGACAGTGCTTAGCAAGAACAACAATATTGCTTAATTTCAGATCATCATTATATAAGAATATAGACTCCAGATTATCACATCTATTTTTATTGTAAGATAAACTGGAAATTTAGATTGTTTTAATTATTATTGTTGGCAACTAACTTTTAAGAAGTCACTGTTTAGGCCAGAAATATAAATAAAATGTGTGTCTAAGCCACAAGCCACTTCTGGCATGCAACTTTTGAGCAAAAGCCGAGCTCTAATATCCTCTTTTCAAAAAGACCTTTCTTGCATTTCCTGCAAATTTACTAATCTAAGGCCAATCTTCTATCTTAAGTGTCAAAGCCATTTTTAACTGTCTTCTTCTTGTGCCGATTAACACTTTAAACTTTATGTTATTCATTTAGTCTTATTTAATCTTCTGCCTTAGACTGGAAGTTCCTTGAAGACAGGAGCTGTCTCTTGTTTTTCTTTATCTTCCCTGTAATAATTTAGCAGTATTTGGTATCTCTTAAATACCAATTAGTATTTAATAAGAACCAAATGAGATCAAATTTTAAATATTAATTGGGGTTTTGATGTGCTTGCTGTCTGATAAGCACTAGACTGCTAACTGCAAGATCAGCTGATCAGACGCACCAGCCACTCTTTGAAAACCCTATACAGTGTCACTTGAGTCAGACCAACTCAAAGGCACTTAACAACAGCAAATACTAATCGGATCTCTTAACTGAATATGCTTCCTTCTGTCTTCTTTGTGGGGTTCCTGAAAAGTCATGCTTTCTTTAAAACAGCACTTTACAGTTTACGTAGTACTTTTACATATGTTATTTTCTTTGATCTTTATTCAAACCCTCGTGTGCAGTGGTCAGGATAGATGTATTTTACAGAGGAAAGAGTGAATTGAGACCCTATACAATTATGGGCATTGGTCAAGGTTATACAGCAACGAAGGAAGGGAGATTGGGTTTGAACTCATGTCTTCTGAATCCTGTTCTAGTCTCCTCTGTCCACCTGCCATCTCTTACCTTTTCACACTTGACTTTTCTCTGTAGCGGAACGGAAACCACCGCTGTTCAACATGAATGCAATGAGTGCCTTATACCACATTGCACAGAACGAGTCCCCCGTGCTCCAGTCAGGACACTGGTGAGACTGGGATTTCTGGGCCAGGGCTTCAAGCATGTGAGTAAGCCATGAGATAAGGTACCCTGCCTCATGCTCCTTCTTCTTCCCCAAACCTGTGATGATTTCAGGTCTGAGTACTTCCGGAATTTTGTTGACTCTTGTCTTCAGAAAATCCCTCAAGACAGGCCAACCTCAGAGGTTCTTCTGAAGGTGAGGGTTCACAGTTCTCATGTTCTCCTAGAGCTGATTCCAGCCTCAAGAAGCCCTCCATGAAACTGCTGTTGGTGCTGTTTCGTGCTGTAGAGTCAGTTCTGACTAATGGTGATCAGTCTCCGTGTGTGTGGAGAACTGCTGTATAGGGTTTGGCAGGCCTCTGTTCTGAGGTTCCTCTGGGTGGGTCAACTTTGTAGCTTGTAGCTGATCACTTAACTATTTATGCTACCCAGGGACTCCATTCAGTGAAATTAGTATTTCTCGATTCTTCCTCCACCAAGAAATCCCACCTGCATCCTAGAGTTCTGGTACACCACAGGAAGTAAGCACTGGACTGTTAACTGATTGCTAACTGCAAGGGCGGCAGTTCAAACCCACTGTAGCTACTCCTCGGAAACCTTATATAAGGTTGCTATGCGTCAGAACCAATTCTACAGCATTTAACAACCACCACCACCATCCCCTGTGCCCAGTTGACTCTGCTTTATTAGATTTGGTCTACCAGACTGCCATAATTTTTGAAGTAATTGTCTTGCTACCTTTTGTAGAGACTGGGCAGTACAAAAAGTTTCTGTGGGAGGAAGTATTGGGACAAGGCCATTATCAACCCGTAGTTGGCATGGGCCCCAGGGAAATGCCTTTGGCCCTGGATAATGCTGAGGTCCATGGCTATGGGCGGGGATGGAGGGGTGCTGCTTGGCAGCAGACTTCAGTATTCTCTTCTGGTCCCTACCCCAGCACCGCTTTGTGCTTCGGGAACGGCCACCCACAGTCATCATGGACCTAATCCAGAGGACCAAGGATGCTGTTCGGGAGCTGGACAACCTACAGTACCGCAAGATGAAGAAGATATTGTTCCAAGAAGCACCCAATGGTCCTGGCGCTGAGGCCCCAGAGGAGGAGGAGGTGACCCATCTTGCCCCATCACTCATATAACCCCATGCTGTGTCACTTGCCCCTCATAGACCCTCTATCTTTTTGTGCTGTCTCCATGCACCACTCCCGTCCTGCCCTACCCTGCCCAACAGCCTGCACCCTGTCTACAGGAGGCAGAGCCCTACATGCACCGGGCTGGCACACTGACCAGTCTTGAGAGTAGCCATTCAGTGCCCAGCATGTCGATCAGCGCCTCCAGCCAGAGCAGCTCTGTCAACAGTCTAGCAGATGCCTCAGACAATGAAGAGGAGGAGGAGGAGGAAGAAGAGGAAGAAGAAGAGGAGGAGGAAGGCCCTGAAGCCCGGGAAATGGCCATGATGCAAGAGGGAGAGCACACAGTCACCTCCCATAGCTCTATCATCCACCGGCTGCCGGTATGCAGCTCCCCCTGAGTGAGCCTATCAGAGGCAAGTAGCCAAGCCCAAGCTTTCCCTTCAGGGATCCCTCCTTAAGCTTTTCCACTCCTTCCCTGAGTCTGACTGGGTTTCCTCAAGCAGCTCCCTTTAGGCCAAGTCTCTGCGCCTTGGGTATCCCTTCCACCTTCCCTTCCTCTAGGGCTCTGACAACCTGTATGATGACCCCTACCAGCCAGAGATGACTCCAGGCCCTCTCCAGCCACCCACAGCCCCAGCTCCTACCTCTACCACCTCTTCTGCCCGCCGCCGGGCCTACTGCCGCAACCGGGACCACTTTGCCACCATTCGTACAGCCTCCCTGGTAAGTGTAGCCATCCCCAGTGTCCATTTTTCAACATCAGGATGCCCTAGACTGTCCTTCCTAAGTCCAGAAATCATTTCTACCTGTCGGCACCAGATTGAGTTCTAGTGCTACCATCACTTTCTGTTGTTGGCTCTTGCCTTCTTCTCACCTTGTACTTCCTCCTTCCCCTCCCCCACAGTCTGTGTGACCCAGTGTAAATTAACATGTCCTGGGTGCCTTTCCAGGCTCCTCTGGCCAGTTGGGTGCTTCACATCCTTATATACAGACACATGTCAGCTTTCACTGCAGCACTCTTCAATGACGTTATAACAGATCTGCTGGATTCTCTGCCTTAGAGGGCAGGGGTGGTTTTCAGGTATTTGCCTCACCCATATGATTGGCTCAGACCCACAGACATGATTGTATCCAGTCTTCAGGTGGTCAGGCAGGGGAGGGGATCCTTCCCATTTGAGCGATGAGGCAACTGTGGCTCTGAGAACTGCTGTCAGGTACCTTCAGTGGTTTTCAAACTCTAAGCAGGACTGTAGATCTTCTCTAAAATCAAGCTATGACAGTCTTCTCAGTTTACAGAAAGTAAAGGTTGGAATTTTCATAAAGTGTAGTTATTTCATTCCTATTTTTACATCAATGTGTGGATCACAGTCCTGCTTAACTGATGCATTTGTGTGCCAGTTATCTTCTTAGAGGCCACTAGTTGACTCTCTGGTTTGGTGTCATCAAGTCACTTCTGACTCCTAGCGATCTCATATACAACAGAGCAAGACAGCCCAGTCCTGCACCAACCTCTTCCTCCTTGCTATGTGCGAGACCATTGTTGCAGCTGCCATCAATCTATCTTGAGGGTCATCGTCTTTTTTTCTGACCTTGTACTTTACCAAGGAGTCCTAGTATGGCGCTGTATGATAAACACTGGACCACAAGGTCAGTGTGAGCTGCAAAGTTGGCAGTTCAAACCCACCAGCCACTCCCCAGAAACCATATACAGGCTTGTTATGAGTCAGAACTGATTATTAAGCATGATGTCCTCCTCCAGGGACTGGTCCCTCCTGATAATATGTCCAAAGTGTGTAAGACAAAGGCTCATCATCCTTGCGTCTAAGGAGCATTCTGGCTATACTTCTTCCAGCACAGGTTTGTTCGTTCTTCTGGAACTCCTTAGTATATTTAATAGTCTTTGCCAACACCATCATTCAAAGGCACCAGTTTTTCTGTCTATCTGATTCATTGTCCAGCATTCACGTGCATATGAGGCAATTTGAAATACCATGACTCTGGTCAGATATACCAAGAGACGTCTTTGCTTTTTAGTACTTCAAAGTATCTTGCCCAATGCGATAATATGTTGTTTAATTTCTTGAATACTGCTTCCATGAACTTTAACTGTGTATCCAAGTAAAGTGAAATCCTTGACAATGTCCATCTTTTCTGTCTATCATGATGTTGCTATTGGTCTAGTGAGGACTTTGGTTTTCTTTATGTTGAGGTGTAGTCCACACTGGGGCATATAGTCTTTGATCTTCCTCAGTGTTTCACGTTCTCTGCATTGTCAGCAAGCAAGGTTGTGTCATCTGCATATTACATATACTTGTGGCTAGTGGTTCTACCAGAACAGTTTTTCAAGCCCTGCAATGCTTGTCACTTTGTGATACTTTCCAGAGAGGGCTTGTGACCGCCTGAGATTTAAGACTAGACTAGTTGGGCCCACTGACAACTGGATGAACCTTGGAGGACATCCAGACCCAGTGTTCTTGCTACTCCAGCAGCTTGGGACCCAGATCCCAGCTCAGCACCTAATCAGTGTTTAATGGACCCTTGATGATCATGCTGGTGCTGCAGTGGGTTAAGCATTGAGCTGCAAACAGACCAATGGTTCAAGCCCACCAGCCACTCCATGGGCAATATTGAGACATCTGTTTTTATGAAGATTTTCAGCCTTGGAAACTATGGAGCATTTCTCTGTCCCATAGGGTCACTGAGTCAGAATTGACTCAGTGTCACTGTGTTGTTTGGATTGAATTGCTGAAAGGGAAGGATGCCAATACTTACTGGATCAGAGAGTGTTCCAAACACATTTACATATGTACCAAACTCACTAACTTCCGTAGCCTTCTGCAGAGATAATTTGTTTTCGTAGATGAGGGAATTGAAGTCACGTGGTAAGTAAGTAACAGAGCTGGGGTTTTGAGTTTAGGTCAGTCTGATGTTTCTTTTCTTTTGACCTAATCTGAATTGTGCCTACTTTTGTGCTGGGCCCATTGCTCAGCATCCACTATCATTTCATTACACTGACCTGCGAAGTAGACATTGTCCATTGAGGAAATAGGTTCGGTGAAGTGTTTTATTTGGGGTCACACAGTAAGGAAAGTATCAAATAACATTAAAATTCTACTCTGCCTGAGTCCAAAACATACACTCTTCCCCTTAGAGCACGAAGACAATCTGGGTTAATAAGATGGGATCCAGGGCTGATCCAGGATGATCTCTCATCCTCTCCACACCCCAGGTAAGCCGTCAGATCCAGGAGCATGAGCAGGATTCAGCTCTTCGTGAGCAACTGAGTGGCTACAAGCGAATGCGACGTCAGCACCAGAAGCAGCTGTTGGCCCTGGAGTCACGGCTGAGGGGTGAGCGGGAGGAGCACAGTGCCAGGCTGCAGCGGGAGCTCGAGGCACAGCGGGCTGGCTTTGGGGCTGAGGCAGAAAAGTTGGCACGACGGCACCAGGCCATTGGTGAGAAGGAGGCACGGGCTGCCCAGACTGAGGAGCGGAAGTTCCAGCAGCACATTCTTGGGCAACAAAAGAAGGAGCTGGCTGCCCTGCTGGAGGCACAGAAGCGCACCTACAAACTTCGGAAGGAGCAGCTGAAGGAGGTAGGACAGGGCTGCAGTTGTGCATGGGGCTGGTGGTGGGGGAAGCAGGCCCTGACCTCCCTGCTCCCCACGTCCTGGCCCAGGAACTCCAGGAGAACCCCAGTACACCCAAGCGGGAGAAAGCTGAGTGGCTTCTGCGGCAGAAGGAGCAGCTCCAGCAGTGCCAGGCAGAGGAGGAGGCAGGGTTGCTACGGCGGCAGCGCCAATACTTTGAGCTACAGTGTCGCCAGTACAAGCGCAAGATGCTGCTGGCTCGTCACAGCTTGGACCAGGACCTGCTTCGGGAGGTAGACCACCCACCCTCACTCTCCTCTTGCTCTGGTCACAGATTCCATGTATCTGCCTTTGTTTCCCCTTTGATTTTCTTTCCTCTCTGTCCTCATTTGTATTTTGATTCCGTTTCTCTTCAGCACTCTAGCCCATCTGCACCAGACCCTGCTAGAGTTTCTTTAGAACTCTTTTCCCATGCCAACCAGCTTACACCCTCATCTCCTCTTCCACCTTTCCCCATCCCGAGCTGACTGGGCCCTGGACTCCCTCCCTTTTGCTTTAGGACTTGAACAAGAAACAGACCCAGAAGGACTTGGAGTGTGCACTGCTGCTGCGGCAGCACGAGGCCACGAGGGAGCTGGAGCTGCGGCAGCTCCAGGCCGTGCAGCGTACACGGGCTGAGCTCACCCGTCTGCAGCACCAGACCGAGCTGGGTAACCAGCTGGAGTACAACAAGCGGCGTGAGCAGGAGTTGCGGCAGAAGCATGCGGCCCAGGTTCGCCAGCAGCCCAAGAGCCTCAAAGTACGTGCAGGCCGGCGTCCCCCAGGCCTCCCGCTCCTCATTCCTGGGGCTCTGGGACCACCCAGCACAGGCACCCCTAGAGAAGAGCAGCCCTGTTCATCTGGCCAGGAGGCAGTCCTAGACCAAAGAATGCTGGGAAAGGACGAGGCAGCAGTTCCAGAGAGAAGGATTCTGGGAAAGGAAGGGGCCACCTTGGAGCCAGAGGAGCGAAGGATTGTGGGAGAAGAATCAGGAAGCCCTAGTCCCAGTTCACAGGAACATAGAAGTCTAGCTGATGAGGAAGTTTGGGATCTACCCAAGGAGGAGGTAGAGCAGCTTAGAGTCCCTTCCCTGACATCCCAAGAAAGGAGCATCGTGGGCCAGGAGGAGGCTGGGGCATGGGAGCTGTGGGGGAAGGAGGATGGGAGCCTTCTGGAGGAGGAGTTTGAACTAGGCTGGGTTCAGGCCCCAGCTCTGACCCCAGTCCCTGAGGAGGAGGAAGAAGAGGAGGAGGGGGCTCCAATTGGAACCCCCAGGGATCCTGGGGATGGCTGTCCCTCCCCAGACATTCCCCCCGAACCACCTCCAACATATCTGAGGCCCAGCCCTGCCAGCCAGCTCCCTGGCCTTCTGTCCCATGGCCTCCTGGCTGGCCTCTCCTTTGCAGTGGGTTCCTCCTCAGGCCTTTTGCCTCTATTGCTGCTGCTGCTCCCGCTGCTGGCAGCCCAGGGCGGGGGTGGTCTGCAGGCAGCACTTCTGGCCCTTGAGGTGGGACTGGTGGGCCTGGGGGCCTCCTACCTTCTGCTTTGTACAGCTCTGCACCTGCCTCCCAGTCTGTTCCTAATTCTGGCTCAGGGTATTGCACTGGGAGCTGTCCTGGGCCTGAGTTGGCGTCGGGGCCTTATGGGTGTGCCTCTGGGCCTTGGGGCTGCCTGGCTTCTAGCTTGGCCCAGCCTGGCTCTGCCACTGGTGGCAGTGGCAGCTGGGGGCAAGTGGGTGAGGCAGCAGGGTCCCCGGATACGCCGGGGCATCTCTCGACTCTGGTTGCGGGCTCTGTTACGTCTGTCGCCCATGGCCTTCCGGGCCCTGCAAGGTTGTGGGGCTGTGGGGGACCGGGGCCTGTTTGCACTCTACCCTAAGACCAATAAGAATGGCTTCCGTAGCCGTCTCCCTGTCCCTGGGCCCCGACGGGGTAGTCCCCGAACCGCCCAGCACCCACTGGCCCTCTTGGCAAAAGTTTGGAGCCTGTGCAAGGGCTGGAACTGGCACCTGGCACGGGCCAGCCAGGGATTAGCCTCCCACTTACCTCCCTGGGCGATCCATACACTGGCCAACTGGGGCCTGCTTCGGGGTGAACGGCCCAGCCGCATCCCCCGACTGCTGCCAAGAAGCCAGCGCCATCGGGGGCCCCCTGTCTCCCGCCAACTACCACCAGGGACTCTAGCTGGGCGGAGGTCCCGAACCCGCCCATCCCGGTCCCTTCCTCCCTGGAGGTGACCAACTCCAGCCTTTCCTCAGCCCAAAACTAGAGCATTGAGCACTTTATCTCTCACTACTCAGTGAAGTTTCCCTAGAACCAGGTCCTCCTCCCTTCAGTGTTCTTCACCAGCCATTGGACCTCTAGCCAGGTTGCCCCTCTACCGTGGAGTCAGGGAGTTCCACTCTGTCCTGACGCTGCTCCTACCCTAAGTTATTGCTGTCCTCCCGCTGTGTGTGTGTCTCATCCTCACCCTCCTCACCACTGGCCCGGGGCCTCAGGGTGGTGGGTGGGAAGAGTCACAGCGTGTTTTCTCCTCTTTGATTTTGTTTTTCTGTCTCCCTTCCAACCTGTCCCCTTCCCCCCACCAAAAACAAAGAAAAAGACAAACACAAATAAAATATCTGAGCGGAACTGTACCTTTGGCCCAGGCTGCCTCTGTCTGCTTTGTCCTGCCGCCTAGCCTCCCCGGTGTGCCCCCAGTCTGGACCCTTGACCACCCCCCATTCCATGACCTCTTCACTGCCATCTACGTTATCTTAACCCCTCTCACTCCTCAGCCTCATCCTCTCTGCCTGTGTGGTTTCATGGTACCACAACCACCCCCAGCTCTGGGTTCTGGGCTCCTGGTGAGCATCCACAGAACTTCTTGGCCCCACAGCTCCCCGGTGTATAGGTTCCTTCCAGAGAGTCCTTCGGATCTGGGTCCTTTGTCCTTTCAGCCCCTGCCTTCCCTCCCACCCCACTCCCTGCATGGTTGTCTGGGAGTAGAATTTCTCTACTGGTATCGAGTAGTACCAGAGGGTTGGGGGATGAGATTGTAAACCCTCCACATTGTGTGTGGTGGGGTAAGCTTGGAAAGCCAGGCAGAGTGTTTGGGGGCAGTGGAGATGGGATTGGTTGGGGGCTTGGACTGGGAGCTCAGTGTGTAAAGCTGGAATATGGATCTGATCAGGAGGGTGGCAGCTGCTGGCCCCTTGAATTTGTCAGGCCCTTTCTGGCCACTTCCTTCCGTTACTTGGCCCAAGGTGGGGCAAACCCCTTCTTCTCCATCTCTTAGCTCAGTGCTTCCCCTCCTTCCCTTCCTTTCTCCCTGAGGTGCCAAACCTGGGACTTCTCTGTCTTGTCTTAGTTGTGTTGCTTTCTTCATGGGTGTTTTATGTGACTTGGTTTTCTGACTCTTGTGCACATTCTTGTATTTGCTCACGTGTTTCTATCTCTAGGTCTTACTTTCTCCCTCTTTGCATGGTCAAAGCTTCTTGTCTATTCAGGATTCCATACAGATTCCTGCTTCCTTCTCTGTGAACATGCTCTATGATGCTCTTTCTTGTGGGGTTTCCACCCAGCTCTGTGAACATGTACTTGAAACCTGTCTTGTTTTCTCTGCATCTCTTGTCCAAGAGCCTTCCTGATCTCTCAACACAATCCCATCTCTCCGTGTCTGTCTGTATACAGCTCCCCCCGCCCCCTCTGTCTAACATGTTTTCTGTTTCTCTCCCGCTCCCTGTCTCTGCTTCTGTCTCCTCTCCTCCTCTCTTTCTTCTCCCCCTCTCTCCTGGTTGTTTCTCCTCCTCTTCCTTTTCCTCTTCCTCCCCCCCCTCCGCCCCCATCTCCCTTCAATCCATCCACTGCATAGTCTAAGGAGCTGCAGATCAAGAAGCAGTTCCAGGAGACGTGCAAGATCCAGACTCGGCAGTACAAGGCTCTGCGGGCGCACTTGCTGGAGACCACGCCCAAAGCTCAGCACAAGAGCCTCCTTAAACGGCTCAAGGAAGAGCAGACCCGCAAGCTGGCAATCCTGGCTGAGCAGTACGACCAGTCCATCTCAGAGATGCTCAGCTCGCAGGCGGTGAGGCCTGGGGTCCAGAGTGGAGCGCAGTGCATGTGGAGGGTGTAGACAGATGGGATCTTTTGTGCTTTCAAGTATTTATTTTACTGTTGGCGATCTCTATAGTGGTCTTAACCATTTCACCTAGTGTATCGTTAGGGGACTGGCAAAGCCAGCCTGCCCACTCTACCGAGAACCACTAAAGTGGCTGTAATTTGTTTACTGGCCCAGAGTTAGTTTAATGTTACAAGGAGCAGGTCAAAATAATTGTGGTCTTTGAGTCCATTTACCCAAAACTGGTGGATTTTGAAGGTTGCTGTTCTAAAATTAATCACACAAAGCACTGGGACTGAGCAATTGTAACAGAAGGGGCCCCCCATTCCTTCCATTCTCTCTCACCCAAACCCTCCTTCTCAAAAGTAATGATTGTTACTAATGACTAGATTTTTTCCTATGCATGTTTGGGAAATGATATATAAAACATTTAATCAGAAATTGAATCATACTTTACATTATTGTTCCTTACTTCCCTTTTAAGGAGCTCTGGTAGTGTAGTGGTTACGAATCGGGCTGCTAACCTCAAAGTTGGCAGTTCGAAACTACCAGCCATTCCATGGGAAAAAGATGAGGCTTTGTGCTCCCATAAAGACCTCGGAAACCCTGTACAGGGTCACTATGAGTCGGAACCGACTCCACGGCACATAACAACTTTTTGCACATATTTCCTTTTATTTTTTTAATTACATTTATGTAATCACTCTTCTTGGTGGACATGTAGGCTGTGTCCATTATTTTGCTTTACAACGTTTCAAGCACATGTGCATGTGTACCTGGGACCTAAATTCCAAAGTGTAATTGCTGTGTCACAGGTGTGACCATCTTTAATTTTGGTAGATGTTGAGATTGGCCATTACTTGAAACCTTAGGGCCCAAACTTGTCTGGGGCAGGGAGAATTCTGGGAGTAAGAACAAGATCTCTAAACTGTTTTTCTCTAGCTGCGACTGGATGAGACACAGGAAGCAGAGTTCCAGGCCCTTCGGCAGCAGCTTCAACAGGAGCTGGAGCTGCTCAATGCTTACCAGAGTAAGATCAAGATCCGCACGGAGAGCCAACACGAAAGGGAGCTGCGGGAGCTAGAGCAGAGAGTCGCTCTGAGGCGGGCACTGCTGGAGCAGAGGGTAAGGGGGCTCGGTCTCCAGAAGTGGGGAGGGGAAGCTCCCTACCCTGGACTCTAACTTCTGTTCTGGGTGCCCCAGGTGGAAGAGGAACTGCTGGCCCTACAGACAGGGCGCTCCGAGCGAATCCGGAGTTTGCTTGAGCGGCAGGCCCGTGAGATTGAGGCCTTCGATGCTGAGAGCATGAGGCTGGGTTTCTCCAGCATGGCTCTTGGGGGCATCCCAGCCGAGGCTGCTGCCCAGGGCTATCCTGCTCCACCCCCTGCCCCAGCTTGGCCTTCCCGTCCTGTTCCCCGCTCAGGCGCACATTGGAGCCATGGCCCTCCTCCACCAGGCATGCCACCCCCAGCCTGGCGTCAGCCCTCTCTGCTTGCTCCCCCAGGTCCCCCAAACTGGATGGGGCCCCCAGCTCAGAGTGGGACACCCCGTGGTGGAGCCCTCCTGCTGCTAAGAAACAGCCCCCAGCCCCTGCGGCGGGCAGCCTCCGGGGGCAGTGGCGGTGAGAACATGGGCCCGCCTGCTGCCGCAGTGCCAGGGCCTCTGAGCCGCAGCACCAGTATTGCTTCCCACATCCTCAATGGCTCCTCCCACTTCTATTCCTGAGGTGCAGTGCCAATGAGCAGATGAGCTAGACTGGGGTGGGTGGAGCCTAATCCTAGAGGGCAGTAAGCTTGAGGCCCACCCAAGGGTGTGGGGGACAGGATGTCAGCTCCAGTTCCCTTCAAACCTCATCTCATGAGCTTCTTGGGGCTGGTCAGTGGCCCAGGGCCAGCTTGGGCATAAGTGCCTCAAGGCTGACCAGGAGCCCTGCCTCCCCACCATGGTGCCAGGGTCTCCCTCCATCACAGCCTAGAGAAAGGAGGGAGATGTGTGTGTCAAATATTCATCTAGTCCCCAGGGGGAGGGGAAGGGTGGGTCTAGATATATTCTGAAAACCATATTATTCCCTGCAATGGGGCTGTGCACTAGGCATGCCAGGGCCCCCAGACCTGGGGCCTCGGGGAGAACAGGAGGAGGAGGCCTTCCTAGGAAAGAAGCATCAGGATGGGGTCTTGGGAGTCGAGATGCCTGGGTCTCTCCACTCCCCCGTTGCTGTCTGAAGTCCTGTGCCGTCTTGTCCTTTTTTTTTTTTAATTGGGATCTGGGCTAGGGCAGGGGAACAAGGGAAGGACCTTGGAACGGGCTGCTCTCAGGCATGGGAGGCAGCCACGGGAGTCCCTCTCAGCTTATGGGGCTGGCACAGAACCCCAGTGCAAGCTTTTAATAAATGGTTGGTTATTCTAACAGATCCAGGACTCACCCTTTCTGTGTAAGATGGGTATTATATTAAGGACTGTTTCAGCTGCTAGTGGTAGTCTGTATGTACTTGTCAGACTGTGTAACAAAAGAGGTCAGTGAAATTGATGACTTCAGGCATGACCGAATCCAAGACCTCAAAGTACATCATCAGCCTCCTGGCCTATGAATTTCCCTGCTTTGATCTGGTGTCCAAGATTCTCAAAAGTTCACTTCATGTATAGGCACCAAACTTAGTTCTTAGCGACCTCAACAGAAAGCTTCCAAGCAAAGTCCTTTAGAGGTGACTTCATTGGCTCAGTCTGTAGCCAGAGGCATGAGGTCAGGCCTAGGTCCTGTTGTTATTATTGCATGCTGTCAATTACAACTCATAAGGACCCCATAAGACAGACTAGAACTGTCCCATAAGGTACCTACCTAGGCTGTAGTCTTTATGGGAGCAGATCACCAGGGAGGAATCTTTCGGTTAGCAGCCAAGTACTCAATCATTGTGCCCCAGGGCCTCTTGGGCCTCTTGTTGTAAAGTGTCGTTGAGTCAGTTCTGACCCACAGCAACCCTGTATAGGGTTTCCGAGGAGTGACTGGTAAGCGCAAACCACTGGCGTTGCGGTTCAAACCGACCTTGCAGTCCAGTGCCACACCAGGACTCCCTTGGTTCTGTGCTTGTCCTTTTTAAACTGAAATCAAGTTAGCCCATGCATTAAATTGCTGTTTCCAAACAAAGTGGAAAAGGAAGACGCAAACGCCAGCTGTCTCCAAGTCATTTTTTGCTTCCCATTCGTCCAGTGGTCAATTGTTCAGCTCCTCTTCTCAGCTTCGCATTAGGTCATCACATACAACTCCCAGCAGTGGCCGGGCAGAGTGGAGGAGAATAATAGCCATCCCCTCGTCTGGCATGATCTGGAGGCTAGAGCTTCATGAGAGAACCTGAGCAAATAAAAAGGAAGCAGCAGCTGGGAAGCAGTGGCTCTCTGCTCCTGGCCCAGGGTCCTGACGCTAAGACTGACTGGTGGCGGTGGAGGTGTGCCTTCAGATCAGTTCCAATTCGAAGCGATCCTGTAGAGGGTTTCTGAAGCTATAAATCCTCATCTTTCTCCCATGGTGCAGCTGGTGGATTCAAACTGCTGACCTTGTGGTTAGCAGCCCAACATGGAAGCTGCTACGTTACCAGGGCTCCTTGAAGGTAAGAGTAAAGGACCAGTTTTGATGAGGCGATTACAAACGTTCCTTTATTAATCTTAAAAAATAAATGACTTAAACAAAAATGAAGCAAAGAAGTAGGGTCCCAACTTGTTTCCCTGGAGACTGCATGTCTTCTCCAGAGAAAGTTGCTTTAACTCTGCAGGCACAGAACAGGGTGCCATCTAAACCTGGTACAAGGGGACAGGGAGCTTAGGTACTCTCGCCATCACTGCTGATGATGCCATGCATATGTGACCAGTCTGGGGGTGGGGGGCGGGGCCGCTCATCCTCTGAGTCCAGAGTCCTACGATATGGCTCCTCTGAGGAGGCTGCTGTTCCTGAAGGGTTCCAGGCTGTGCGTCTGCGTGGCCGGCCTAGGGGAGGGAAAGGAACGGTCACTTGTCTGAAAGGTCACACCCTATCTGGGGGATTGAGAGAAGGCGGCTGCTTACCTGAACTACTGATGATGTTGGCAACATCCAAGGAGGCTACCTCAGCTGCTTCCTCCCGTTGTTCCTTCAGGGCCCGACACTTCTCCATGGAAGGGTTACCTGGGACAGAAAGGACAGGTGACCCTCTTCTCTCTTGAGCAGCAGCAGCCCCTCATGCAGCCACCAGGGTGTAACAGCCTCACCCTGCATGCCCAGGGCTTCCAGCTCCGCCCGAAGGACACTCAGGCGCTCCTTGTGCGTATGACAGGTGCCCAGCAGCTTCCTGTAGTTGCGATAGGCCCCACATGCCCGGATATAGCGTTTTAGCCTCATCACAGCTGGATGGTCCTCACCACGACGGCCAGAGACAGCCTGGCCAGGAAAGATTGTAGCTGAAGGTCAAGACTGCTGGGCTTGAGGAGGTCTCCCTTTCCCCTGATGGTGGCCTTCTGTCTCATCTTCACCCTCACCTTCCTGCCTTTAGGCTCAGGACTTCCATCTGAGGAGGAAGAGGAGCTTCGTGTCTTTCTGCCTTTCTTGGAGGTCTTCTTGGAAGAGTAGTTATTCCTCTCCCCCTTGGGACTCTGACCTGCCTCACTACCACTTACTTCCCTCTCTGATTCACTCTCTTCACTATTACTACTGTCCACATGGGCTGCCTTTCTAGTCCCTTTGTTCTTAGGCTTTACCTTTCTGCAGCTGTCTTCCCCATTGTCTACACTGCTTCCACTCTGCCTTTTTCCACCTTTCCACTGGCTCCTATCCTTGCTCTTTGTTTCTTCCCAAGTGTTATCCCCACTGACTGCTTCCTCTCTCTCTCTCTCTTGCCTTCTACCTGCCCTGCTTCTCTGTTTAAAGATCTCCTCGCAAGCTAACCTTTTCCCTCCATTGATCTTGGCTCTGTGTCTGCACTCCTCGTTACTCTCTTCTTCCTCCTCCTGTTTCTTCTTGGCTGGTGTCTCCCCCTTCTCATCCTCACCTGTCTCCCCCTTCTCATCTTCACTTGTCTCCCCCATCTCATCCTCCCCTGTCTCCCCCTTATCCTCACCTGTCTTCCTCTTGTCATCCTCACCTGTCTCCCCCTTGTCATCCTCACCTGTCTCCCCCTTTTCATCCTCATCTGTCTCCTCCTTTTCATCCTCACTTGGCTCCCCTTTCTCATCCATTTCACTTTCATGGTGGCTTATAGCTCCTTTCTTTTTCTTTCCCTTCCTTCCCATCCTCTGGGTAGGTTCCTCCTCACTGTCCTCACTCTCCTTTCTAGCCTGTTTCTTACTGGCTGAGGCCTTGTTTGCTGTCTGTTTATTCTTCTTTGTCACAGTTTTCTTCCTAGTCCGGCCCTTGTACTCCTCTTCCTCACTACTCTCTTCCTCCCAGACCTTATATGTTCTAGCCGAGCTTTTCTCTTCCTCACTGCTCTCCACCAATTCCTCTAATCCCATCTTGGCAGTCACATCCCTCTGCTCTTCCTTATCGCTGCTCTCCTCCATTGCTTTCTTTGCGGATGGCCTTGGACTGACTGCAGCTGCCGACAAGCCGTTCTTTGCTGGGGAGCCGAAACACTCTGGACTGGAGGCTGCAGAGCTGAGCTCTGGAATACGGAGAGAAGGAAGGGATAAGACTGGTTCCCCCTCTCCTCACTTGGAATAGGTTGACTAGTCCTGCTCTAATAAAGTGAAGGGAAGCAGAAAACAGCTACAAACCCACTCTGACTCCTGGCTCAACAGCTTCCCTCCTAATCCAACACCTTGGAACATAGTTCATGCTCAATAAATAGTTTTGAATAAACCAACAATGCCGAAGTTGCTCGCTGATGGCTGGGAGGAGGCACTAACCTGTCTCTGAATGGAAACGAGACCTTTTTCTCTCTGGGTCACTGGAAGGGGTGGGAGGCCTCTTGACCTTTTTCGAAAAGCCTCGCTTCTCCCTGGTACCTGCTTCATCCACCTGTGTGTATCAAGAGAGCAAAGCATGTCCCCAGGTTGTGTTCTGCCCCACCCCCGTAAGCCCTCCCTCTTAGGCAACAAGTCCCGCCCCCAGTGCCCCAGCTTCCTGCCAACACCTGCATCTTCAGCAGCTCTTCCTCCACCAGCCGCTTCAGCGCCTGTTTCTCCTCAGGTTCCAGATGGTTGCGGCCCACGTGAGCCAAGAACCTCTGCCGCACGATGGAGTGTGTGAGCGTACTGCGAAGACATGGTGTCAAGACAGAGTCCCCGTCCCGTCCTTGTCCTTCCCATCCCCGCCTCCAACCTCCAGTGCACCTGAGGTCCGGGCGGCCTCGGAAGAGACTGCGAGTGAATTCCTGCATCTCACTATCCCGCGCCATTTTGCTCCAGCCGGGATTGGTGGCTCCCGCCTTTTTACTTCTCGGCCTCCGTCAGCACGTTTGACAGGAGGTCGCGCACGCGCAAGCCCGTAGCACCATATCGCAAGAATTCGTTAGGTCTCGGTTTTCGGCTACTTGAATCAAGAAGTTTGCTAGCCAAATCTTGCTTTGCTACCCCCACCCCCCCCTCCGGTAATTGGAGAACATCGAGGTTTCTCTTTTATAACGAATGTAAAAGTGACTTGAAACCGCTTGGGCGCCCGCAACCTTTATGTGACGTAATCAGTGCGCGACGCGGCTTTCATGGTGCCTGGACATGGGCACCAGCTATGCCATAGGTACCAGCTATGTTATTTCAAAAGGCAGAAAAAAAAAAGCGGGGGAATTCTCGCAAGAAGCCTAGAAAGCCCTGGCTGGAGGAAAGTCTTTTGTGGTTTCAAATCTGCAAACTCATTTCAATCAGGAACAACACTCTCCAGCGTCCGCCATCTTTCTGACATAATCGCGTCACGGCGACGCTATCTGTAGCGCAGCCACTCCAAGCCACATTCCTTTCCCGGTATTTCCCATAAGGACAGTCGGTATGCTTACGCTCTCTGGTCGCTGAGTGCGCCGGGAGTTGTAGTCCAGTGGGCAGAGTCCTGCAGAATCTCCGGAAGTCGAGATCGGGTTGAGCCGGCTGGAGCTAGCGGGACTACGGACTCTGGGCCGCTGCTCCAGCGGCTGGTCATGAACGGGCCGGCGGACGGCGAGGTGGACTACAAAAAGAAATATCGGAACCTGAAGCGAAAGCTCAAATTTCTCATTTACGTGAGTGCTGTGAAGAGATGGTGGGGTGGTAAGGCCTGACGCTGAGAGAACCTCAGTTTACCCATGTGTAAAGAGGGTGGAGAAAGCTGGCCTCTGGGGCCCTGTACGACCGTTGGATCAGCGCCCATCTTTACTATGGTGCAGGAACACGAGTGCTTCCAGGAGGAGCTGAGGAAGGCGCAGAGGAAGTTACTGAAGGTGTCCCGGGACAAGAGGTGAGGCACTGGGGGAGGAGGTGGTGCTGTCGCTTGTGTGGATCCACTTTCGGACCCCGTCCGGGAATAGGACCACAAGTGCCTAGTGTCTGCCTGGAAGCTGTGTTGAAGATTCAGCCGGTAACTAGCAAGGAGAGGACCCAGGAGAGCGTCTCGGAGATGGGAATAAACACTTGTTCTCCCCACCTCTTCCCTTAGTTTCCTCTTGGACCGACTTCTGCAGTACGAGAACGTGGATGAAGACTCTTCGGGTGAGCACGGGCATGAGAAACTGACAGAGGATGTAGCTTCTGGTCTTCCAGCAAGCTGCCTGGGCCTCTCCTTTTAGGCTTTGCAGGGCTGCGCAGCCTCGCCAGGGTCCTTTAACTTAACTCTCCACCCCTACCATTCTCCCACTCAAGTATTTATTGAGCATATACTGTGTCTCAGACACTGTGCTTGGAACAGAGGTACAGCAATAGCTAAGATGAACAGGCCCTTGACCTCACAATTCATAGTCTATCGGGGGATGGTGGTAAGAAGTAAAGACATAGTGCTAGATTAGACAGTGGTAAGGGCGCCTGTTGTCCCGCTGTGGGATAAGCAGTGGACTGCGGACCAAGGGACTGGCAGTTCAAACCCACCAGCTGCTCCTTGGAAACCCTATGCTATGAGCAGGAATCTCTTCCTGGGCACTTAACAATAAGGAAGGGCTTTGAAAGGAGACAGGCTACAGGCTACTTGGTAGAGATTGGTGTAGAGCAGGAATTGATCAATTTTTTTCTGTAAAGAACTAGATGGTTTTTTGTTTTTGTTTTTTTTTTTTGGGACTTACAGGCTCTGTCACAAGGAGCTCTGGTAACATAGTGGTGATGAATCGGGCTGCAAACCATAAGGTCAGCAGTTCGAAACTACCAGCCGCTCCAGGGGAGAAAGATGAGGCTTTCTGCTCCCGTAAAGATTTACAGCCTTGGAAACCCAGTACAGGGTCGCTATGGGTCGGAACCAACTCGATGGCACTTAACAACAACAACAGACTCTGTCACGGGGAGCCCTGGTAGCATAGTGGGTTGTTTGTTGGACGGGTAACTGCAAGGTCAGCAGTTCAATTCCACCAGCCGCTCCACAGGAGAAAGAGGAAGGTTTCTGCTCCCATAAAGATTTACAGTCTCAGATACCCTATACAGGGTCGCTGTGAGTCAGAACCGACTCCAAGGCACGTAATCACCACCAGCACACCACAGGCTGTGTCAGCTTGCTGTTGTGGTGCAAAAACAGCCATAGGAAATATGTAAATCAATTATTGTGGCTGTATCTCAATAAAACTCTGTTTATGGACACTGAAGTTTGAATTCTTTGTCATTTTTACGTGTCATGAAATAATTTTCTTTTGATTCTTTTTTTCCCAAAATTTAAAAATAAAAAAAGCCATCTTGACTTGCAGACCACTCAAAAGCATCCAAAATAAAGTTGAGTGGAGGTGTGTTAAGATCACTCACTACATGCAATTCATCCTGATACTTTTTAGACTTTTCCTTTTTTCTTCTTTTAATGATGGCTGCAAACCACTAAATTGATTTCATGACCCATCAGTGAGTAGAGATCCACAGTTTGAAAAAGTCCCTGAGGTGGGCCTTGTTCCACTGTGGGGGCTCCAGCAGCCACGTCACATCCGCTCACCTCTAAACATTGGTTTGGAGCAGGAACCAGCAAACTACTAGCAGCCAGGCTGTTTGGTTTTATAAATAATGCTTTATTGGGGCATTTATTTGCAGATTTTAAGAGGACAATAGGTAGATCAGAGAATAGGCGGGGGCCAGATTGTATAGGTCATGGCAAAAACTTTGGCTTTTATCTTAAGCCTCTCATTCCTTGCTTATTCCTTGCCTAAGATCTTCTAACTAACAACCTGGTTGAGGGGAAGTTAGGACAGAAGATGAAGGAACCTATCGTGCCCATGGTGTACCAGAGACGTAACCCACCACTTCTGTCCTGGAGTGGACTACATTCTGGTCAGGGAGAAAGCCACACATGATACTTCTTAGCGCAGTGTGAGGAGAGTGCTCTGGAAACTCCAACAGTGATGGTGACTTGGGCCAGCGGTGTCCTCGAAGAGAAATTGAGAGTAGCATGTATCATGTGTAGCAGTTACTTGCTGAGTGAACGAGAAGCCTTTTAAGCAGTGGCACGTAACTGGGAAGTAAATGCCTTTCTTGAGGAAGTAGTTCAAAGTGATCTAAAGAGTTCAGTTTTTGTAGGAGACCAGAAAGGTAGAGTAAGACAAAGTTAAAAGCATTTCAAGTGCCTGCAGACAGCGGAGACGTCGTCAGGAGGGCTGTGACCAGGTTGACATTTCAGGTCATTCTGGGCTTGGTAAGGAGAGTGGTTTTGGCAGGGTAGTTTTGAAGCCTCATCCCTTCCTTAGTTTCCAAGATGCAGAAAGACAGTGAATGTAAAATAGCCAGTAGAGTACTTGTTGTTAAGTGCCGTGGAGCGCGTTCCGACTCAGCAACCCTTTGTAGGGTTTCTGAGGAGTAGCTGCTGAGTCAAAGATGCTGTCACGGACAGGAAGTAGGAATCAAGGATTTTAAGAAGCTGGAGGCCTCCCCAGAATAGCGTTGTATACCACTTGAGGAGTCGGATTCCTCTGCCTTTTTGTGGAGTTGAAGTTAATACCCTCAGGGGTATGGGGTAGACTGGGACCCCCCACCCTCAGTAAACCAGCCCTCTCCCCTCACAGACTCCGATGCCACTGCATCTTCAGATAACAGTGAGACAGAGGGGACACCCAAGTTGTCGGACACACCAGTCCCCAAGAGGTGAGAGAAAGCCAGCATTCCTCTCTGGGGAGGGCAAGGACTGACACCTGTCCTCCCAGCTGCCTCTGACCCCCTCCCTGTCCTTTCTCCAGGAAGAGAAGCCCTCCGCTGGGAGGTGCTCCCTCCCCCTCCAGCCTCTCCTTGCCTCCTTCAACAGGGTTTCCCCTTCAGGCCTCTGGGGCCCCCTCCCCATACCTGAGCTCGGTGAGTTGGGGTCCAGGGTGGGACTTGGTGAACTAAGGTGTCCAGGAATAAGGCGGGTGTCATTTGGACAGAGGGCCCAGCTCTGTGGAGATCTGTCTGGATGTGGCCAGCACGCTCCCCCTGGAGGGTGTGAGTGGGGGCTGCCCACTTCCTCTCTCTGGGGAAGGGGACTGGTGTAGACTGGGGAGAGCAGAGCCCAGGACAGAGTCCTTCTGCTGCCCCCTCCCCTTCTCAGGAGCCATAGGACGGCTCTCATCACCACCTCTTTTGTTTTTCCATTCTCCCTGTGTTTGCATTTCTCCCCTTCACCCCCACCCCAATCCACTCCATTTCCCATGTCCATCTCCTCACTCCTGCCGCAGCAGCTGGCTTCCCCTACCTACCCCCCATTCCCTTCTGACTACCTGGCCCTGCAGCTGCCCGAGCCCAGCCCCCTGAGGCCCAAGCGGGAGAAACGGCCCCGCCTGCCCCGGAAACTCAAGGTACCCTGATTTGGGGAGGCCAGGGAGGGCTCAGAGCGGCCGGAGGACAGTCATCTAAGGGAGGCATCCAGGGTCTGGGGGCCTGTAGACCTTTGAATGACTGATCGGGATACTGAGGCTCCAGCCGGGGCTAGGCACTCGGGTGGCATAGAGCAGTCATGCCCAGAGCTGCTTGTGGACACCAATTGGGCAACAGCAACCTAAGGAACCAGAGCTAGGTCTCCTGGGGCCAACTCTCATACTGCCCCAGTGTAGCCAGCAGCAAGGTGTGGCTTTCACCTACTGGGATGTTGTGAGGTGCCAGGCAGCCCAGAGAATGGGAAAGTGTGGTGGGGCCTAGGATCCAGCCAAGGCTCTACTGCTTAAACACCACGTGAGCTTGCACAGGTCTCTTTGAGCTGACCCTCCAGGCCTCTATTTCTGATCAAAGTCGATTGACTCCACAAGTGGTTTGAGTGCTCCTACGGGCCAGGCACTGTGCTAGGCGCTGCAGATAACAGTAATGAATAGAGAGATGGGAGTCCCTGAGCTCGCGGAGTCAATAAACGGAGCAGTGAATAGACATCCATAAAGAGTGGGCAGCACTCTTTATGTCTAGAGCAGGGGCTGGCATTGAAGATTGAGTAGTCTGGAACGTTCTTTTATGTGAGGCTTAAAGGAAATGACAGCAAGCCACGTGGCTGCCCGGAAGGTGTTTCAGTCAGCGGAAACAACCAGTGCAAAGGCCCTGAGGAGAGTGCCTGACGGGGAATGAGAGAAGAGGGTGATCAGAGAACAGGTCGGATTCGTATCTGAGGGGCAGGACTGGGGTGGGCCTTGTCAAGTCCTTGCTGGTACTGTGACTGAACTCAGGAGCCAGTGGAAAGGTCAAGCAGAAGAGGGGTCTGACCAAGATTCCTGAGGCTGCTTGGCTGGAGACTGCTGGGCGAGGGGTAGGGAAGGACAGCAGGGTAGAGATAGGTCCCAGGGAAGAGGCCACTTCAATGAGCCAAGTACCTGGGGGGAAGCTGAGGGTGGACTATTCATGTTTGGAAGAATGAGCTGCACGGCTTTCTAAAGGAATCAAGGTGGCTCTTTAGCCTATTGTTAAGTGCCGTGGAGTTGGTTCAGAGTCACAACCTTGTATAGGGGTTTTGAGGAGCAGTTGGTGGGTTTGAACCACCGACCTTGCAGAGCAATCCAGTGCTTATATAGCACAGTTACCTTTACCTGCGATGGCGAGGTTGATGGAGGGAGCAGGGTTTAGAGGGAAGATGAGGAGTTTGGCTCAGGTCCTCTTGATCAGCTTTCTGGAAAGGGCATCTGAGGTTGACAGGGATGTATATACGGAAGTCATAATTGTGGTGACATGTGATCATTCAAGGCAGAGTGTGGTTGGAGAAGTCGTCTGGCCACTGAGGCTCAGGAGAAATGAGAGGCGTCACTGAAGACAACCCTGGATCAAAGTTGCAAAGGGACCAGGCTGGGTAACTCTCGAATTGAGTGGGTTGCAGACTCAGGCTCTGGAGCCAGAGGTGAAACAGGAAGCCCCATTTGTGGTGATTAGGAGTTTGGATTCTGGAGTTGTAATCCTAGCTCTGGTGTTGATGCCCTGTGTGACCTTGGCCCTGTGTGACAGGGGTGAGAATGATGGCCCTCTGCTCTACTCAGCAGGGTATTAGCCTCTGGCCGATGGGGCAGAGTGGCTGAGAAGGTGAACAGTGAAGCCTGGGAGGTGGGAGTGTGAGATGGCGTAGGCACAGAGGGTTGACGTTTTCTGGTTGATGCTGGGTTCTGAAGTAAAGGAATGTCTGGTAGCTAAATTCTACATAGGTGAAAGAAAACGTTGGTTGGGAGGGGGCCTACATTATTGCCGTGCATAGGGGGTAGGAGACAAGTCAGGGAAAGCCTCAACGAAGAAGTAGCATCTGAGTACAGGCTAAGTGGAATTGGATAGTCTAGGCTGAGGGAGTGTAGTGGTCACGAAGACAAGAGATGTGGAGAAAGTGTGTAGACTGGAGCAGCAGTGAAAAGGACGAGTAACCTTGGAAAGAAAGAGAAGATGGCACCCAATCATAGATGACCTCAACACCCAGAATCCAAGTTTGCATGCCAGGGGTACAAGACAGTGGGAGCCACTGAACATTCCTGAGTGACCTGGTGTGAAGAGACTGGAGGTAACAGGGCTGAGAAGAGGGAGGAAAAGAGGTGAAGACCGAGCAGATCAGCTCAGAGCTTGGGCCTCAGACAAACAGGAATGTGAATCCCATTCTTCCACTGACTCACTCCATGACCTTGGGCATGTCATCAACTCTGAGCCTCAACCTGTCAAGTGGAGTCACTGTGGGATAGAATGAGCAAAGGGGTGGAAAGCAGTCGAATACCTGATTCCTAGTAAAATCAGAGATAAACAGTAGCTGCTATTGGCCATGCTGAAGAAGCCATTGAGTGAGCTCAGGCCAGTGTTGGGCCAAGGAGAGGTGGAGGCCAGAGGGGACAGTCCTCAAGCAGATGCCCTTGTGCATGTGTATCTGCTCCCATGTGTCCGTGAGTACCTGGCACTTTGGGTGCATGGGGACTTCAGAGCTGGGCCTTCTGACCCATGAAGTACCAACTCTGAAGGAAGAGTGATGAGGTTAGGGGCTCTTAGAGAAGCAGAGAGGAGACCATAAAAGCTGAGTGTCTTAGACAATCAAATGGACCATTGTAGAGACCACACAAGTGTTTCCTGTCATCTTTGCCCTGGACTGGACACAGCCTGTTCCTTAATCACTGTTTCTAAGCTTGTTTCCTCCTCTGGCAGATCATCTCTCCTCCGGTCAGGGTGGGCATGAGGGTCAGAGATCATTAACAGAATCCACTTGGTACGCAGTAGGTTCTAAAAACACAGTTTGTAACTGCAGGCAAAGCATGAGGGCTGTCAGCAGGGCCCTGGAGAATGCTCCATAGGGAGGCTTCCTACTGACCTGGCAGGGGGAGTGGGGCAGAGGGTTGGGCAGGACAGAGGCCACTTCCCAGCCTCAGAGGACAAAGCAGAACTTGGACAAGTAGAGGGGGACCCTCCAGCCCAGGTCTGCCGCCTGCCTGTGCCTAGAGCGAGGCGCCAGGAGGCCCTTGACGGGGGAATGACATGCTCAGGTTTGTGTTGTAGAGAGACCTCTCTGGCGGCAGTATGGAGGAGGAGCTGGAGCTGGGAGAGGCTGAAGGCAGGGAGTCCAGTTAGGAGGCTGGTACCGTAGCCCAGGTGAGCTGAGAGGAGGGCCTGGCCTAGGCCAGTGGCTACGGGGATCCCGAGGAGGGGCCCCCCAAGACACAGGAAGTAGATGCCTCAGAAAGGGGGAGGGGGCTCAGGTGGCCTATGATACCCTCCACCAAACCAGTCAGTGCTACAAGAGGCGGCCAGCCAGGAAGCAGTGGCAGCAGGTGTTATGTGAGGGGCCTGGCAGCTAGGCCAGCTGGCTGGCCCTCCAAGCTGACAGATTCTGCTGTTAACAGGAGCAGCCAGGGGCCTCCCTGGGGAGGGAGGGCCAGCGTTTCTGGCCCGGTTTCCTGTAAAACCCCATCCTCATCACCACCTCCATCACCACCCCTCACCCCCAGGCACTTGCTGGTTGGAGGCTCAGAAGGGGCTGAGGTGGGGGCAGGCCCTGTCTCCACTATCCCTTAAATGAGCCTTTGCCCCTTCCCCTATTCCCAGAACTGCCCTAGGGGGCAGTGCCCAACCCCCATCCCCATCCAGGAGCCCCAGAGCACCCCCCTGACAAGCCTTCCCTGTGTTTCTTCCCCCTGCTGCAGATGGCGGTGGGACCCCCCGACTGCCCTGTGGGAGGGCCACTGACCTTTCCAGGGCGAGGGGCTGGGGTGGGGGCAGCCCTGGCCCCACTGCCCCCTCCCAAGATGCCCCCCCCCACGATCCTGAGCACCGTCCCTCGGCAGATGTTCAGCGACGCAGGCAGTGGTGATGATGCCCTGGACGGGGACGATGACCTGGTGATTGACATCCCCGAGTGACCCGGCCCCGCCCTGCTAGCACACCAGGAGCCCCGCTTCCTCAGAGACATTTATTGACACCCAGTTGCCATGCTTCGGCCACTGACACAATCAGAAAAGGCGTAAACATGCACGATGTCACCCGGGAAGGTAGGCCCTCAGCAGGGTGGGCAGGGCCCATCCCGGGGACAGTTATTTATTGAAAGGAGTGGCCTGGGAGCATCTGCCACCTCTCAGGCAGGCAGAGGTCCTGCAGGGGCCACCCCTACAAGAGGGCAGCTTCCAGGGCTCGGTTTTCATGAAGACACTATAATAAAAGGGTGGCTCTTTTTCATCTTGTTTTGAGTCCTTTCCTTTTTCAGAAACATCCTCCTCCTCCAAGGCCCCCCCTAATCCAGCCCCTCCCTGTAAGGAGGGGGGACAGGCAGCCTGGGGAGGCAGGAGGGAGGAGCAGGCAGCATTGGGAACAGGGTACTGATAGGACTCCCCCCACCAAAGGTGCCCAGGTTGGGTGGGTGGTTGCATATTTGCATGTCCTTGTCTGGCAGGCAGGAGGAAGTTGGAAGTTTGCATATGTGAATACAGATCTCCAGGTCCCTCACCAGAGAAGACAGGCCCACAGGTCACGGAGACTCTCACAAAATAAGACAGGAAGTGCGGGGCAGGGACAACCCACCCCGTGTAAACGTGCAACACAGTCGTGCGAAGGTTGGGTGCTGGCCGCTGGCTGCAGCTCCAGGGGCTTTGCCAGGAGTAGCAGGCCTGCTCAAGCTGAGGGCAAGGCCCCAGCTGCAGGGGGCAGCTCGCTGGTCAAGGTGTGCCAGCGCTCTAAGACTGCATCCGGCTGCTGTAGGCAGTCACCCCAATGTTTGCGGGCCTCCCCCCGGGCGCCTGGCCCCAGGGACACGCCACCTGAGGAGCAGGTAGAGCAGATAAGATCAGGGCCCAGCTTGATGCCAGTCTGCCCTCCTTAGCACCACCCAGCTGGGCTCCTCCCCTCACCAATGAAGTCGTTGGATTTGCCAATGTCGTAATCCCACACTGTGACCTCCAGAGTCTTGGTGGCTAGAGCAGAGAGTTCCATCTCATAGAAAAACTCCTGGGGAGAGGGCAGCACTGGCCATCAGGCCTGGCCCACTCCTCCAGACCACCTCGCCTCCCTTTGGGGCCCCTACCGCCTTTTACCTCATTAAACTCCGGGTTTAGGGTTTTCTTCTTCACGCATGTTTTATGCTTGGATTTCTTATCCACGTCTGGCCTTAGGTACCTGGAGGGAGGGGCTGTTAGGGAAGGTCCAGGCTTCCCCGGGAGGGGAGGGTGGGTCTCAGGGCAAGGGCTCACGTCTTGACGTAGGGGTCTGAGTAGCCATTGACGTCCATGGCAGCCAGGTGGGCACAGCGCACAATGCCCACCAACAGCCCCCGGCGACAAGAGATGTAGCTAAGGGTCAACAGGATGCGGCCACGCTCCTCCAGCAGCCCAGGGCCCTGCTCCACCTGTTCCAGCTACAGGGGGTAGGGGGGAGATAGGGCAGGACAGAGGTCAGCCCAGGTCCTCCACCAGACCCCACCCACACGTGGTCTCTGAGGCACCTCACCTCCTTCAGGTAGCAGGAGATGCCTCGCAGTGCTGCCGACATGGAAGAGGGTGAGGCCAACTAGGGGCAGAGAGAAGATTCTGGACAGTTGGCCTTCCCAGTGACCCCACCCCCTGACATCCCTGAAGCCCCCCTCCTTCCCACAGACCGGGACCTGGCGCTCAAGGCAGATATTAAAGTGTTTCTTCTGGGAAGGCTTGAGGCGGCGGAGGGGCACCCGGGTCTCCCCGATGAACTCATTGTGGCTCAGCTTGTCCTCATCACAGACGGAGATCCTGGCAGGGAACTGCAGTCAGTCACCTGAGCCCTGCTCCAGTGTGGGAGAAAGGTGCTTGGACCGAACTGAGGGCCCACAGCTGGTCCCAGCTTTGTCCTCAGTAGTCTTTGCATCTCAGCTGTGAAATGGGCTTCCTCACAGGGCAGTAAGGGGAGCTCCGTGCTCTGGCTAGGAACCGCCCTTAGTCCCTCTCTGCTCATTCACTCCTCAGATCTGGATGACCCGAGGGGCCAGGTGCACACTAGTGGGTGTGGTGTAAGAGCTAGGAGGGCCTTGTCTCCACTCCTGAGCTCTCCCCAGAGCAGGAAGATGGACCAAGCATTACACTGACTTCTCTCTGTCCCCTTTGCAGCCCCCATGCGTCCTTCTGCTGTGAGCGCTCTGTTAAGCAGCTGTGTGACACAGAACCTCTATCAAGTTCATTCCAACTCACAGCGGCCCTATGTAGGGTTTCTGAGGCTATAAACCCACGAACCAGAAAGCCTGTTTCTCCCATGGAGTAGCTGGTAGAATCAAACTGTTTGCCATGTGGGTAGCAGCCCAGGGTATAACCCACTACACCACCAGAGCTCCTTGGGAAACAAGTGCCATTGAGTCGGTTCCGACTAGTAGCGATCCTGTACAGGGTTTCTGAGGAGCAGCTGGTGAGCTTGAACCACCGACCTTGTGGTTCAAACCAACCTTGCAGTCCAGCGCATTAGCCTACAGTGCCACACTAGGACTCCCTTGTGAAACAGGGAGGGGTCAAATCCTAGCTCTGCCACTTAACCTGTGTGACCTTGGGCAAATCACTTAACCTCCTTGATCCTCAGTTCCCACCTGCTAAAGCTATTTGATTCTGGTCGTGCTGTAGGATAAGCACTGAACTGCTAACTGCAAGGTGGTGGTGGTGGTTAAGCACTATTAAGTCGGTTTCAACTCATAGTGACCCTGCATAGGATTTCCAAGGAGCAACTGGTAGGTTTGAATCGCTGACCTTGTGATTAACAGTCCGGTGCTAAAGCTATACAGCACCACACCACAAGAAAAATGTAGGTTTTTTGTGTGTGTTTTTTGTCAAAAACAAGGGAGAGGTAAAGGCTAAATGGGAGGTAGGGGGATGATACACCACAGATGAGTAAAGATTTACAGCCTGTAAGGGTCGCTACTGAGTCTGAAAGGACCGGCTGGCAGTAGGTTGGGGTTAAAGCTATCTGAGGAGCAAATGCAATGAACGTAAAAGGCTTGGCCAGGCTGGGCACCACTAGGGAAATGTGTGTTCCCTTCAAAGCTCAATTCTCACATTGGAATCTAATGCTTTCCGATTTCTGCCTTAATCTACCTCCATAGCTCATCACCTCCAATGTGATCTCTTAACCAAAGTCCTGACCATGCTGCAAAACTTCCCAGGGCTCCCTTCTGCCCACACAGGTATCAGCCTGGGTTCTGCCTTGGCTGGCCTGAGGAATGCTCCCCACAGCTCCATCTCCTGGGATGAGGGAGGAAGTTCTTTGCCCCTGAAGACTTCACTCAGAGATTTTTAGGGAATTTAGGGAGCAGAGGAAGCAGCTGCAAAGGTTTGACTTAGGGTACGGCTCAGAGAAGGGGCTCTGGTGACAGAAAACCTTCAGGAAGAGGCTGAACTGCAAATGATGAATGGAAGTTCAGCTGGCCTGAAGGAGGACAGGTAGCACTTTCTAAGGGGACAGGTAGCACTTTCTATGTGGAAGACAAAGGTCAGGAGTCAGGCAATTGACCAATCAGAGGGGAGGGGGCCCTGCTTTTGAGGAGCAGTACTCACCGGCTGCTTCTGGAAAACCCTATACAGGGTGGCTATGAGTCGGAACCCGACTCTCCACAGCAGTTAACAACAATACCAGAGAAACCTTTGGGTCTGCTGTCAAAAGCAATGGAGAGGTAGTGGGGAGATGAGCCACTAAAGAAGGTTCCAGGGTCAGCTGTCCCCAGGCAGTGCTACCTGAGGACTTTGGGAACACACAAGGAGCATGAAGCACTCACCTGAGCACCTTATGGGTAATGTCCTCATCCGTGATCCCACTGTAGGTCAGGTCCTCGTTCCATACGGGATTCAGAGTGTTCCTCTGAGTCTTGGTTTTGAGCTTATTGGCCTGGAGTGTGGGGACAAAGAGTTGTAAATGTTCCTGGATGTTCAGGGGTTGAAGGCAGGACAGACCCACAGGTTGGGATAAGCCAGGGAGGGAGGAGGCCCTTACCTTGCAGGCTCCAGGTAAGAGGTGCAGCTTGACGTAGGGGTCGGCTAGGCCATTGAAATCCATGGGCTTGAGGCCCTGGGCAGGAAGGGAGGACAAAATTGCTGTGGGTGCCAGCCTCTGCCTCTCTCTGCAGAGCTGGATCCTTAAGGTGTGGAGAGTCAAGAAGGGGGGTGGGGAAAGTCAGGGGTCAGGCCTGGGAAGATGGAAACTCACCCTTGCAGGTGCTGGGAACACCCACCTTGGCCCTGAGGATACGACAATGCAGCGTGCAGGAGGCCTGGTCATAGAGAAGATCAAACTCCAACATGCCCAAGGCGGCTGGAGAAGAGGGGAAAGACCTTGGAGTCAGGGTGGGTATAAAGACAGGTGTGTAAGACAAATGGGACGAGCAGATGTCAGCTGTGAAGGTGTGTTTGTGTGTCTGTCAGCCTGGGAGCATGTGTGCAAGAAAATGAGTGGGCATGTGTGTCTGTCTATCTGTCTGTCTGGGTCCCTGGCTAGGCCACAACTGGGGCTGTGTGGGTGGTTGAGTGGTTCAGCAGAAATATTGACTATTTTGCCTTGCTGAGGCAATAATCCCCCCCACACTGCCTGCAGCTGTGGGGGCAGTGCCGCCGCCTGCTCACCACCCCCTGCATACGCACCCTACAAGGCCCAGTCCTCTCCTCACAAGCCTGGAGGCCCCCATTAACGCTCTAGGCTCTTTATGCCCCCAGACTCACTGGTTTCATCTGAGTCATAGTTGTCGATCTCAGCTCCATCCTCAGGCGTGGTGGGCCCAAGGAGAGCCACAGGGGGGGCCAGGGCCAGGGGCACCAGGCCAGCAGGAGCCTCCCCGCAGCCTCCACCCCCACTTTCTGGTCCTGTTCCCCTGCGGGGAAAGTAGTCCGAGATCTGGCGGATGGGCCGGATGGGTCCGGGGCACACATTGATAGCCATGTGCTCCCGGATGTTGATGGTCATGCGGTCACCCTTTCGGCCCCTCATGCAGCACCCTGCTGGGGGAGAGGGGAGAGAGCCTGAGTCCAGGGCTCTGTCTCATACCTGTCATCTGCTGGCCGGGGGTCCTCACTTGCCTCCCTTACTGGGCATGAGGCAGAGGTTAGCCTATGCCAGCCGCTGGGTAGGCAAGAGGCCTGGGTCCTCCAGACCCCAGATCTTGCCCACAAGTGGCTGGGTTGCCAGCCCACTCCCCTCAAGATAGTCTCTGGTTTCACCTCAGTCTTGCCCACTTAGTTCTAAATGGTCCTTTTGGCATTCTGGGTTCCGGTTTGGCTTCACGCCCTGCCCTCCCTCATCGGTCCCTGGGAGGCTCTGTCCATCCCTCTGCACCAAGCCCACCCCTCTAGACTCAGTGAGCTCACTGTCCCTCCATTCATATGCCTGCCAGCCCGCCTGATCGCTCCCTCCAGCCAACGTGGGGACCCCTGCCTCAGATGCCTACCCCTGAGCTTGGCTCCCCTGGAAGCCAGATATTGCAGCCGCTGGAGAGCGGAACACCCCCGCAGGCACACACAGGCTAACGCGCACATTCACCCTCACCCTCAAGCCCACGTCGGCCCAGCCCCCTGCACCTGTCTCGGTACGTCCAACAGGTGCCCGGGCACTGGGGGGACAGCGGGTGCAGGCTGGGCGGTGGCGGCCGGCGCTTCCCCGGGCGGCCAGCGAGCAGCAGAGCGCGGAGTCCGGCTGTGCGCGTCGAGAGGGAGGGAGCAGGAAAAAGTGCGGGGAGGAGGGGGTGAGCGAGGTGGAGGGAGGATGCAGCCGGCGCAGGCGGCGGGGGGCGGGGAGGGCCTCTTTCGCCCGCCCGGACTCGCCGGGGAGCGCACCCGAGTGCACACACGAACACGTGTGCGCGTGCACACACACTCATGGGCACGCCGGCCGGCACACATATCTTGCAGGGGCATTCCCGCGTGCAAACGCCTGTGCCCACGTGCGCACGCTCACACTCAGGCACAGACCCAGACGCGCACTGGTACTCTCACCCGGAGAACTTCGCAGACACACACGAGCGCCTGCGCCACCAGCAACCAACAGTGAGAATTGCCTGGTGTTTCCCAGTTCCTCCCAGGAGACCCGGGTCCGCCCGCGGAGCCCATAGTGCAGCCTTCCCTTCCCTCGCTTCTTCCTCCCATCCCTCCCGGGTCTTCAAGGCCAGACCACCGGCCTAGTTGCCATGGCGACGCCAGCTCCTTCCCGTCCCCCCCCACCCCAACCCCCGCCCCACTACCACCCCGCACATTCTCACGCCCCTCCCCCGCAGAAAGCGCGGGGAGGTAGAAAGAGGCGTCTGGCCCTCCCCCTCCCTAACCGTAGGGGCGGGGCTGGGGGCGGGGTTTAAAGATCCGCAGTGGACTAGGGGCTGGCGGAGAAAGGGGCTCCAACCCGCCTAAAGTCACTGGCGTACGACCTTTGCTCCTACAAGCTTCTTTCTCTGGGAACATCTTTCCTTCTTTCAGAGGTCAACCCAGGTCACCTCTTCCGAGGAGCCTTCCGGGAGGATCTTTGCCCTGCGCCTCAGTTTCTAGTGCTAGTCTCAGACTGCTAGCTGTTTTGTGGATCCCTGTTTACATCTCCGTGTCCCTCATCAATCAGAAAGCTCCGCAGCGGGTAGAGGCGGATCCATCTGAGTCCCAGGGCCCCAAACGGCTGAGCACCGCATTTGTGATTTAAAAGTTAGAGAAAAACCAAACTAAACTGAGATACCATTTGTCACCTGTGAAACGGGCAAAAAATCAAGGTATCAGTCAACACAGTGTTGAAAAGCTGAGAGTAAACAAGCACCTTCGTCGTAGTTACCGTGTGAAGAGATCGACCCCACAGTGAAGACCAAGATGGCAAATATACACACTCTTGGACCTAGAAAGGCCACTTCTAGGATTTTAACCTAGATATTGTTGGTCCATGAGCAAAAGAATATAAGTTCAAGGTTATTAACTGTAACATGCTTGCAATGGCAACAGATTGGAAGCAACTAAATGCCCATTGGTAGGGAACTGGTTACATCATTGCAATGCATTCGTACCATGCGATCTTATGCAGCCTGTAAGAAGAGGCTCTTAAAAACTTGTCTAAAATCTTCATGAGCTCATGTTAAATTTAAAAAGCTAGGCGCAGCACAACATGTATGAAGGCTGTCATTCACATGGGGAAAAAGACATAGATGTGTTTGTTTATTTGCTGCAGTGCAGTCATTTGCTAGGTATGGCCTTGTTAGCTATAGTCTTTGTAACTAAATGAGTGGGTTGTTGTTGTTGTTAAGTGCTGTTGAGTTGATTCCAATTCATAGCAACCCTGTTTCCGAGGAGCAGCTGGTAGTTTTGAACCGCCAACCTTGAGGACTGGATAGCTTGCTAATGAGGTAAACAAAATATTTGGCACCTTTGTGGGTGTTGGGCAATTCAAATAAAATAAATGGAACCCTAAGATGGGGTTGGTCCCATTAGGCTTAAATGTTCTTGTTGTTGATTCCGACTCATAGCAACCGTGTATAGGGTTTCCGAGGAGCAGCTGGTGGGTGTGAACTGCTGACCTTGTGGTTCACAGTCCAGTGCTGATCCTACAGGGGTACACCAGGAGTCACGAGCTTATAAATGTATGCATTCCCAGCCCTCTACCACAAGGGTGGTAAGCGCCCAACTTCAGGGCTTCAAATAGAGCTTGTGGTGCTGTGGTATAATGCACAGGATTAACAGTTTGGTTTGAACTGCAGGGTTGGTGGTTCAAATTCATTAGCTGCTCCTCAGAAACCTTATACAGGCTCGCTATGAGTCGGAACCGACTCGATGGCACTTAACAACAACAAAGGCAGAAAAGAGGATCTCCTTTCCACAAGAGCCAGGTGTGGAACCCTTCTTTTGAACCCACGATCCCTGCCCTGAGCCTCCTCTATCCAGCTGTGATGCCAAAGTCAGTGAGACACAGTCACAGAACCAGGAGATCAGCACAAAACAGAGGAGTGGGACTCCCAGGCCACACAATGAGAGAGCTGAGTCCTTTGAGCAAGTGGCTCGCTGGTGGAGTGGGGTAGCTCTGAGTACTATGGGTAAAGCTAAAAAGCCAAGGGGCCATGGGCCAAAGAGACCTACCTCCTTTGGGCACTGCTGATTGAAGAACGGTATTCTGAGTTGTTTCTGATCCTGAATTGTAACCTACTATTTCCCCAAAAAAAACCCATAATTGTATTATTGTCTGTAAATTCTGTGTGACCATTGCAACAATCATTGCAACAGATTATTGACCCCAGGAGAGAATTAGAACATGTCATAGGAGGAATCACTGGTGGCAGGATGGGTAAAAAGTTTGATGAGTTGGAGGGATGTCTGATCTTTTCCTTGGATCAGCCCTGGATGGCTAATGCTGATGCTCTTGATATTCCTTCCCTCTTGTGAAGTTAGAGGAGGTCAGATGACACCCCCATGCCATTTTGACAACTGCACAAGAAAGTGTACCTATAGTGGCCTCTGATGAAGTTGCTGCAGAGCAAGATGGGACAGGAATAGGAGCTGTGTTGTTAGGTGTCGTTGAGTAGGTTCTGACTCAGTGAAGCTACACACAACAGAATGCAACACTGCCTGGTCCTGCGCCAACCTTACAATTGTTGTGATGTTTTAGCCTATTGTTGCTGCCATGGTGCCAATCCATCTCATTGGGGGTCATCTTTTTCTCTGACCCTCTACTTTATCAAGCATTACGTCCAGGGACTGCCCCTCCTGATAAGATGTCTGAAATATGAGAGACAATCCTTGCCTCCAAGGAGCATTCTGGCTACACTTCTTCCAAGACAGATTTGTTTGCTCTGACAGCTCATGTTATTTTTGCCCCCAACTTTTTATTGTGAAGGCTTACAGAGCAGATCATCAATTGTACATTTGGCAAATCATGTACTTTGCTTCATGACATGGTTGCAATCCCCTCCAGCAGTATTTACCTCTGTTCACTTTAGTTCTTGCATTTCTCCCTGTGTCTCCCGCTACCTTCATCTTTCCTCTCCTTGCTTCCTTCATCTTGTATATTGCCTGTCCTGTCACCCATGGTAACATGTGTCTACACTGTAGCCCAAATGTTTTGCCAAAATGTATAACATCATTTTCAGGGCATGCAAAATCATTGACTTAAAAATTAGCCTGCTGTATTTGTCAAACATTTAATTAACTCACCCCTAATGTTATGGTTAAAGTCCTGGTGTGGCACTGTGGGTTAATGCACTGGATTGCAAAGTCCATTTGAATCGCAAGGTCAGCGGTTCAAGCTCACCAGGCGCTCCTTGGAAATCCTACACAGGGTCATCATGAGTCGGAACCAACTCAATAGCACTTAACAACAACAGTGTGATGGCTGGAACCATGGTTGCCTTGGCAGGGCCAGAGCAAATGATTTTGCATACTTATTCAATCTGTGTGCTGAACAAATAATCCGAGGAACAGGATTATATGAAGAAAATAGTGACATCCGGAGTGGAAGAAATCTCATTAACAACCTGTGATATGCAGATGATACAACCTTGCTTGCTGAAAGCAAAGAGGACATAAAATACTTACTGATGAAAAAAAAAAAAACCCGCAGCCTTCTATATGGGTTGCATTTCAATGTAAAGAAAACAAAAATCCTTACTATTAGATTTATAAACAATATCCACATAAATGGGGAAAAAGTTGAAGTTGTCAAAGACTTCATTTTGCTTGGATCAACCATCAACACTCATGGAAGCAGTATCCAAGAAATCCAGTGACATATTACATTGGGCAAATCTGCTGTATAAGACCTCTTTAAAGTGTTGAGCAAAGATGTCAGTTTGAGGACTAAGGTTCACCTGACTCAAGTCATGGTATCTTCAGTAGCTTCATATGCATGTGAAAGTTGGACAGTGAATAAGGAAGACCATAAAAGAATTAATACATTTGAGTTATGGTGTTGGAGGAGAATATTGAAAGTACCAAGTACAAAAGAACAAACAGATCTGTGTTGGAAGAAGTGCAGCCAGAGTGCTCCTTGGAAGCCAGGATGGCCAGACTTTGTCTCTCATACTTTGGACATATTGTCATGAGGGACCTGGAGAAGGATATCATGTTTGGAAAAACGGAAGGTTGGAGAGAAAGAAGAAGACCCCCAGTGAAATGAATTGGCACAGTGGCAGCAGCAATGGGCTCTGGTGTAGCAATGATGGTGAGGTTGGCCCAGGACTGTGTAGTGTTTCATTCTATTGTGCATAGGGTTGTTATGAGTCAGTACCGACTTGATGTCATCTAACAACAACATATGGCCCCTGGGCTGATGTTCCCCACCACTGCTCCAGCAAGTAAATAAATTTCCCTCCCCTACTATAACCATCATAGATGGTTTCTTTTATCAAGAAAAACCTTTTAACTTTTCACAACATTGGTGTCATACAATATTTGTCCTTTTGTAAATGACTGATTTTACTCAGCATAATTAGTTCTCCAGGTTCAGTCATGTCGTGAGGTGTTTCACAGATTTATCATCATTCTTCAACATTTTGTAGTATTCCGTTGTATGTATGTACCAAACTTTGTATATGGTTTTTCTTTTCAGTTTCATTTCTGTTGTGTTAATTCTACTAAATCTTTCTGATGTTCCTCTTTTTTGAATTTTTTTCTTTGAGATTACTCTGTAATTTATTATTTTTCTTTGAGTTTAGCCTGTAACTTATCAAATTTTCCCGCTTAAAATAATCTGTTTTACCTTGAAATCTACTTGACTTCCATTTAGAAGTTCTGTATATATACTATTCCCTTTTTTTTTTTTTTTTTTTGCCTTGTAGTTGACTTCATTATACACTGAAACCTTGGGTTCCCTATTTTCAGTCCTGTAGGTTTGTTTTACTTTAAATACTTCTGTATTTGGATTAAGTTCTGGGTGGTGGTATCTTGTATGGTAACCTCAAGTTGTTGTTGGTTCTCTGTCCAAAGAACACCGTTTAGCATCTTTTTGTGAAGTTGATCTTGTCATTACAAATTCCTTTCATTTCTGTTTATCAGGAAATGTTCTAATTTCACCATTATATTTACTGGATATATGTTTCTTAGTTAGCAGTTTTTTTCTTTCAGAGTTTTGTATATGTGATCCCATTGCTTTCTTGCCCGCATGGTTTCTACTGAGAAATAAGAGCTTAGTCTCATTGGTTCACCTTTGAAGGTAACTCTTACTTCACTGAGCAGTCTCAGGATTTTTTGTCTTTGATTTAGAAAGTTTGATTATGATATGTCTTGGTGATTTTGTTTTGGGATCTATCCTGTTTGGGGTTCAATAAGCTTCTTGTATCCTTATCTTCTTGTCTTTCATGATGTTAGGGAAGTTTTCTTCCAACAACTCTTCCACGATTTTCTATGTGCTTTTTAGTGTCTCTTCCTGTTCTTAAATTCCAATAACGCGTAAATTATTCCTCTTCATGGTGTCCCACATAACTCTTAGGCTTTCTTTCAATTTTTTCATTCTTTTTACTGATTGTTCTTCTAGCATACTAGTATTGAGAGATTTATCTCCAAGTTTACTAATTTGGGCTTCCATTGTTTTACATCTTTTTCTTTGCCCTTTCAACATACAGCCCACTTCAGAAATGTTCGTATCAATCTTCTGGATATCTAATTGCAGGTTTTATATTGTTTCCAATTTTGCATTTATTTTGTCTATTGGTTCTTGCAATGTTTTTTCTGAATTCTTCTAGAAAAATTTTCTGTGTTCTCCTTGCATTTTCTGACCTTTCTGTCAATCCATTGAAGGTACTAAAACATCATTCTTTTGAGTTTTCAGTTAATTCCATTACCTTTTTTTTCTCAGAAATGTTTTATTTTCAGCATCTTGGTTATTTGTTTGAGTCATTCTCTCATTTCTTCATGTGAGCCAAAATTGTCTGTTATCTCCAGGGCATTGTGGAGTTATTGTATATGTAAAAACAAACAGTGCTATTGTTGGAACCAGAGGGGAGACATCTCTGATGGGATTCTGCAATTCAAGGAGCTCACAAGATGGATGTGGAAGGGATGTGACAGCACAGTTCCTGGCTCTAAATGGAGTGCCTATTGGTCTAAGTTATCATGTGTGTTCAGGGCACTCAATCTGGAAGTAGTTCATGGATCTGGCTTCAGTTTCTGTGATGATCACAGGGAAGCTGGGAGCAGGGTGACTGATTAAATGCTGGTCTGTCTGGTGGTTCTTTTATAGGTCTGGAACTGAGTCCACTTAAATCCAAGCACCAAAGCAGCATAGCCTGCCCCCATCTCACACTGGCGTGGCTCCCAGCCAGATGGCTCTGAACTCCCATAGAGCAGGTTCTATATAACTCCCATAGAGCAAG